>NC_141157.1:49825493-49986743 GCF_053477565.2 Lygodium microphyllum
ACGAAGCGAGTTCATTAAAAAGGGAAAATAAGTGCAGTGAGGGGGAATTAATTTAATGAAAGGTTCATTTTATGAATTATTAAGAAATGGGTGAATTTTTAATTAAGTATTAAACCTTAACAAGAAAACGGCGGTTCCTTCTTAAAATTTTAATTACAAATTATTAGGTTAGAGCGGTGTATTAATCCGAATCCTGGACTTCGATACCCAGACTGAGGTCTCTAAATGCAAATTCATTTATTAAAAATTAAGGTGATGTGGAGCACTTTTTTGCCAGCGCGTGCTTTTGTGACGGCTGATTCATTGTTATTAAAAATATTAAGTGCCTCTGAAGTGCACGTAGTGCGTGCTAAAGTGAACGGCGGGTTGATTTTAATTAGAAAAATGTGTGTTTGGCGCGAGAGCGTGTGCCATGGTGGTGTTTAGAATTCATGTTAAAAATTAAGTGTGAATTTTGGGGTAGCGAAAAATATATATATATATATATAAAAGGAAAAATACCTAGAAGTGGATGTATGTGTATGCAATGAATGCGCACGTCTCAATCCCCAAAATGTAGGTCAGCAATCCAAAAAGAAAAACCACGGATTGAAAATGATTGGACACACGACATAGCAAGATTAATGTATATGAATTTGTTTGGATGACTGATGGCTTATATGTTGTTGTTTTTTTTTTTTTGAAAAATGTTGTGTATTGTTGATTGTGTATTTTGGTTTTCATGTGTGTTTGTTTGTTGTAATGTTTTTTTTTCGTGTTTTTGATGATCTTTGTGGCAAAATTTTGACAATGAAACACATATAAAAATGTTGAAGATTTTCAGCATCAATCCACCACGTGTGACCAAGGTATCTAGATTTTTCTAGATTTTCAGCTTGTGTTTGGAATTAAAGAGGATTTTTCATGAATTTAGACATTTCATGAAGCATTTTTGCCATAAAATAATAATGGAATAAATTGGCACAGCATTTTCAACTTAGGAAATATTCCAAAAATAAGCAAAGAAGTTGATGAAATTTTCAAGAATTTTTTTGCAATTAAATTGGTATTTTTACCAATTTTAATGAATTTTTGCTCGTTTTGTATGTATTTTTGAAAGAATTTTTAATTTTACAAATTTTTGCATTTTTTTCTGAGATTTTCAGTTTGGGAAAATATTTCAATTGATTGAAAAAATATTGGGAATTTTTTAAAAGAATTTTTTGTAAATTTTTTAATTTTAATTGATTTTTAATGAATTTTTGAATTTTTAAATGTATTTTTAAGGTTTTTCGGGTTTGAAAATTAAAATTTCGGGAATATATACCCAGGAATGGATTGCATGTCAGCTGTGTGTGAACAGCTGGTTGGTGCCCACCACGCACGTCCCCGCACGTGAACGGCCGCTAAACGCGCATGATCCCGCACATACGACTCCGCTTGCGCACACACTCGGCGTGTGATAGGGGACTGAGAAGGGTGTCTGCAGGTTTCGTCTTTTTTCAGTTTGGAGGTCGTCTGCGGGGGGTAGGGGAAAGAGGATGAGAAGGGGGGCTTAAGAGGGGGTGACTGGGGGGTTTGAGTGGGGCAATGTGTGTTGGTGTGCCTGGGGGGGGGGGGGGATGGGGCCATGTGGGGGGTTGTGGGGTGGATTGGATGGGGGCTTGTGGGAGGGAGGTGTGTGACTGGGGGGGTGTGGGGAATCGGGGGGGGGGAATGTGGGCCTGTGGGAGGGAGGTGTGGGGTGGGTAAAAGGCGCCAAGAGGTGGGCCCAGGAAGGCCAGGCGGCAGGAGGCCCATGGAGGCCAGGTGGCAAAAGGTAATGCTTGGCGGGGCGGAATGGCTACTGGTGGCAGGGGAGAGGGGCGACTGGCGAGGGCGAAGCGCAACCAAGTGAGGCTGCGGGCGGGGCCAGGCATCGGGCGACCAGGAAGGCTGGCGTGGCGGGGTAGCGAATTCCAGGGCGGCGCTGCGGGGCTGGGCGGCGCGGCGGCAAGGCGAACGCTAGGCGGGGCGTGAAGGGCGGCGGCCACAGCACCCAGGCGGGGGGGTCCACATGAGCGGCGGGCAGGCGGCATGGCGGCAACGTCCAGGGCAAGGGGAGAGGAGGGAGGGAGGAGAAGAGGAGGAGGAAGGAGGAGAAGAGGAGGGAGAGAGTGGTGGTGGGAGGGAGGAGGAAGGGAGGAATGGGGGGAAAGATGGTTGGGAAGGAGGGTGTCGGGGAGAGAGAAAGGGGGCGTGATTGGGATAGGGGAGGGTGCCCGTGGGGGGCAGGGAGGGAGATAATTAATTTTTAAAAAAAAATAAAAAATAAAAATTGTTTTTTTGTGGTAAAATAAGAAATAAATTAAATAAAAGAAAGGCGTGCCCCCGTCCCGCACGCCTGCGCAGGGCGAGGTAAAAAAATTTTCCGTGACGGAATCGGACTGACGCTGGGATGTCACTACCGGGCACGGGGACGTGACCGGTGCGTGTGAAAATGCATGAAATCGAAAACGGGCGCATTCACGCGTGAGACGATTCGCGCGAAACACATAAAAACAAGTAAAATTTAATATATCCCAATCCGGGCATCGAAACGAAATGTTGTAAAAACAAAAATTGTGCAGGACAACAGGGGGAAGACAGAGGAAACGTGCAAGGAGGGTTTCGAGGGGAAGACAGGGCGTTCACATGCAAAAAACACAAAAACGGCCCCAAAAACGCAAACAAAAATTAATATTGAAAGATCCATGCATCGGAACAAGGTACAGGAAGAAGGAAAAATGCGCAGAAAGATGTGCCCGACAATCCTATCACATCAAAACATAGGTCTGACTGAGATAAGACGCCTTCACATGGGAAAAACCCAAAAAACAGACCCGAAAATAGAATCGGAAATTAATATTGGACGAACCGCTTGCCGGAATGTCATGCAGTAAAAAGGAAAAATGTCCACAAGAAGGGGTGGCACAGGGTTGTCATGGGAAAACACAGTTCCGATGGAAGTAGGAGGGGTTTACATGCGAAAAACCACCAAAAATACACCCGAAAACATATTTAAAAATGAATAATTAAAAATCAAGAAGTCGAAAGAGGGTGGAGGAAAAAGGAAAAAGGTGAGGGAAGGCACGGAGGACACGAATGTTAAATCAAATTGAAATTTCGAGGCAAACATGGCAGGTTCACATGGAAAAATGTCAAAAAGACGCACAAAAAAGTCCCGAAAGACCGCAAAAATTAATATTGGACAAACTGTACATCAAAATGACACGGAGAAAAAAGGAAAAATATCAGGGGAAAAGTGGTTGGCAGGGCTATGACGTCAGCTCACAGTTCCAAAACAAGAAAGACGCGTTTACATGGAAAACCGGCTAATGTGCGCAAAATACTTCAAAAATTAATAACTCGAGAACCGTGCACCGGAACAAGGGTGGGTAAAAAGGAAAATTTGGGCAGTTCAAAGGGACGAACAAGTTTGTAAAGTCAGATTGGAAGTCTGCTAAACATAGGGTACGTTCACATGGCAGGACAGCAAAATCAAGAAATGAAGGAAAACTGCAAGGGAACAGCCCCGGGTGGGTGAAAAATGAACGGGTGGGTGGGGAAGGGATCCCATTAGGGTAAAAGCAAGTCATGGCATAGAGGCATTAACAGGTTGAGGCATATGCAGAGGGGTATGCAATGTAGACGTGCAGGGACGCATCCCCATACTTAAGACCTTAACGGACAGGGTTAACCGAGCAACAGGGACCTAGGACCACTCAACAGACCAACCGCTAACATCCCCACACTTAAAACATGACCGTCACTGAGACCACAGAAGGTGTAGGGTTAGAAAAACTTGGCCCATGTTGTAGAGAATCAAGGTTGACTGTCGATGGCACGTCCACTGTCATTGTCGGCTACAGGAGGTACCAAGGTATCTTCACAGCACATGTCCTTCATGGCAGGGACCACGCGGCAGCACCCAGGGAGATAGCTGGTTGAAGAAATCGCAGGAAATTTGTCGAGGACGAGGGATATTGCACTGAACTCATAGTCACTCAAGTGGAATGAAAGAGCTGTCACTCGCCCCATTACTGACATCACTCGATGAATAATGATTGAAACCCATATCTCACACTCGGTTTAGGAATTGAAAAGGGGGATGGTGCAAAGGAAGTATGCCAGGGTGTACAGTTGATGGTGCATTAGTGCGTCCAACCCGTCTGGCATAGGTGCAAGCAGGAAGGCAAGGGAGCCTTACAGTGCAGTGTTCAGAACAGGGTGGCGTGTCCTGTGATGATGGCAGAAACCCACCCCGTGGGTGCATAGGGAAAAGAGAACATACCTTGCACCAAAGGTCGTAACGTCCCTCAATCTCACCTCACGGTAATTGATTGAAGAAACTCCAGTCACACTCAGCCCACCCTCTATCTCACGCTTTGCTGAAAGATACAGAGGGCAGCCCTTTCCTGAAACCCATGGATGTAATCCTCACGGTCACTTGTGCACAGGTTGTATGCCTTGTGCGCATTTGATGGTGCAACTGTGCATCCCGCCCTGTGCCGGCATACGGTGCGAGAAGGAAGGCCAGGGAGCCTTATGGTGCAGTGCACAAGAACAAATTGTGCTTTGTGCATTGAGAGGCCCATCCCGTGCGTGTAACACTCCATTCACACTTCTCACCTCTCATTTGATTTGAAAGGAAAGACTGGTCACTCGCCCCACCCTCTGTCTCACTCTCTGTTGATAGTTACAGAGGGCAACCATACTCACAACCCCATCCTGTTAGGATGAAAGCTCGCGTCACTCGATTGTTTGTCGATGAAGATCGCGTCGTCAGTTGTTGAAGAGGTGTACCCAGGGAGGTAGCCATCAAATCGAACGTGGGGTTAGATGGGAACATGGCGTCTGCTAGAGGACTGTCAAACGCTCTGCAGAAAGGCACAGGACACAACGTACCAAGGGAGGTAGCTTCGGAACTAGATCCTGGGGATGTCAATTGATGAATCCACTCTCTGGACTGCTGGGTATTGCCACCTTTTCCACAGCCAGCTTTCCGCCCAAGGGTGTTGATCACCTTTTCTTGGAACGAGGCCTGCTATGACAGGGAATTCTTCCTTTTCTCCCATAACAGATTTTTTTTTCTTCTTCTTTGTTTTTTTTTCTTGTTTTGTTATTGTTTCTTTTTTTTTTCCCTCTTATTCCCGAGGGTGTCTCCACCTTTTCTCGAAGAATAGGTTGGCATGACAGGGACCGAAGTCCTTTTCTCCCATGACCGATATGTATATTTTTTCTTTTTTTGAATTAAGCAAGGGAATGGTAGAAATACCATTTATCAGAACCCACCTCGCCACTGCCGCTGGTGGAAAATAGAAGATAAGAGATCAGGGCTCGAAGGTGGGGCTGAGGGGACAGAGGGTTGCATCCACCGCATCAAGAGTGGCTGAAGAACAGCTATCAGAAGTAGCATCATAAGAATTACAGTGCCACGCCAACGAGGGAAAGGATTAGGTGACCATGATTGTCAAGATCCCCAAGGAGGGAAGTACTTCTTCACGCGATATCCATTGATCAAGAAGGGATCATCAGAGGCATCAACGGTCTACACTTGGACAGAGCCATTAGGGTTGACAGCAAGTACCTTATATGGGCCCATCCACCATTGTTGAAGCTTGCCAGGAAACTTGCCAAATCGTGAATCATAGGCTAGGACCAAATCACCTTCCTTGAACTCCTTGTGCTTGATGAAGCTATCATGGTAAGCCTTACGTCGAGCTTGTGTGGCTTCCATGCACTGTAGAGCCATCCTGCGAGTTTCATCCAAACATTCCAGGTGCAGGAGATGGCGTTGCAGTGAATCATCGTCCCCCAAACACTCTTTGATAGCCACTCACAAAGAGAGCAATTCCAGTTCAACAGGAAAAACAGCTTCTGTACCATACACCAGCTGGAAGGGTGTCTGTCCTGTTGCTGCTTTATGGGAGGTTTTGTATGCCCAGAGGACCTCTGTAAGTCGATCATCCCAATCACGATGATGTGCAACAATCGTCCTTGTCAGGATCGAGCAGAGGATGCGATTGGTGACTTCAACTTAGCCATTGGCTCTGGGGTAGTAAGGAGTGGACTTGCGATGGCGGATCTTATACAGCTCTGTCAATTCTTCCATGACTTTATTAATGAAATGAGTGCCTCTGTCACTTACCAGCTCTAGGGGACTGCCAAAACGGGTGATGATATTCTCGTACATGAATAGGGCCACGCTGTTACCATCATCCTGCTTTAGGGCTTTAGCTTCACACCACTTTGTGACATAATCCGTACATACCAAGATGTATCTGTTCTGCTTCCTTCTGGTAGGAGGATCAATTGGGCGAATAAAGTCGATGCCCCACTTCTTGAACAGCTTCAAAGGAAGGATAGGTTGCAGTGGCATAGCGCTGGTCTTGGTAGGTTTCCCCATTCTCTGATAGGCATCACATCGCTTACAGTAATCATAGGCATCCTTGTGGATGGTCGGCCACTAGTAACCTGCTAACAGAGCCTTCCTGGCTGTGACTTCTCCTGCAAAGTGGCCTCCACACAGCTCGTCATGGAAAGGCTTCAAAACAATCCCAATCTCATCTCCTGCAATACATCTTCTGGGCACTTCATCTTTGCCTTTCTTGTACAGTGCTCCACCTAATAGGGTGTAGGGCGCTGATTCTAACATAAGCTTCTTCCTTTCCCAACTAGAAATGCCATGAGGGTACTGTTGGGTTGCGAGAAGATTGGCAATGTCTGCATACCAGGGGGTTACAGTTTCTACTAGGAATAGGGAAGCATCAGGGAGGTCCGGATCATCTTGCTCCTCGTTTGTAGTCTGTGGGATACGCGACAGATGATCATCCAGAACATGGGAACGACCAGGTTTGGTAATCACCTCAAAGTCAAACTCCTGGAATAGAAGGAGCCATCTCATCATTCATTCTTTCACGTCTGCTTTGTTCATGAGGAAGGACAGGGCCTCATGATCCACATAGAATTTAAAGTGGGTAGACAGTAGGTAGTGGCAAAACTTCTCTAGGGCAAACACCATTGCCAAGTACTCCAGCTCTGTCACTGTATAGTTCCGTTCCCTATGAGTGACTTTTCAACTTGCATAATAGATCGGTTGATCTAATTTGGAGGGGCCCTTTTGACATAGGACAACACCTAGCCCTTCAACTGATGCATCAGTGTGTACATGAAAATCCTTTGTCCAATCAGGAGGCTGCAGAATGGGTGCCTCAATCAGACACTGCTTCAAAGTATTGAAGGCTGTGTCACATTCTTCCGTCCAAATAAACTCTGCATCTTTCCTCAGAAGCTTGTGCAAGGAGGTTGCCTTTGTTGCAAAATGAGCTATGAACCTTCTGTAGTAACCCACATGGCCTAGGCATCCCCTCAACTGTTTGAGGTTGGTGGGTGCTGTCAGAGCTGCAATCTTCTCGATCTTTGTAGGGTCTGTTGATATCACTTGTGTAGAGACAATGTGGCCCAACAGAACTCCAGAAGAGACCCCAAAGATGCATTTGTCAAGGTTGAGGGAAATCCCATACCCCCTGCACCGGTCAAAGCATTGTTCCAAATGTCCCCAGTGTTCACGGATCAAACTATAGACACAGAAGTCATCCAAATATACCTCAATAAAGTCATGCATATGATTTTGGAATGCGGCCATCATGACTCGCTGGAAAGTAACAGGGGCATTGCAGAGCCCAAATGACATCACTCGGTAAGCGTAGGTCCCCCATTCTGTGGTGAAGGTTGTTTTGGATTGGTCTTCCTCTACTATCTGCACTTGGTTATATACGCTAAATCCATCTAGAAGGGAATAAAGCTCATGTCCTGCCACCACTGTGTCCAACAATTGGTTTGTGAAAGGGATAGGAAAGTGATCCTTCTTCGTCTTGGAATTCAACTTGCGGAAATCCAAACATATACGAAGCTTGCCATTCTTCTTGGGTACAACCACGATGGGTGAGACCCATTCACTATTTGCCACTGGATAGATGAACTCGGCTTCCAGAAGCTTCAGCAGCTCTTCTTTCACCAATGTGGAATAATTTGGGTTCATTCGCCTCTGTCGTTATCGTACTGGCTTGGCATCAAGCTCCAAGTCAATATGATGCTGACATATTATGGGATCAATCCCCTTTAGGTCTTTGTAGGACCATGCAAACATGTCCAAATTCTCTTTCAACAAGTTGTACAAAGTTGACAACTCCTCTTCTGGTAGGTTGCTACCCACCTTCAGGTGGCGTTCAGATCCATCTGCATCCACAAAAGTCAACTGTCTTTCTCCTTCTACTTCACGGATGAAGGTCCCACAGACCGCTTCTGGGTACAAATTCGACTCCTTCAAGGGGGTGGTGTCCTCATCTGATGTTCCATTTTGACTGCCTTCTTCTCTTGGTGGAGACTCAGGTTGCTCCTTGAGATGTTGAAATGGGATTAGAGCCGTTTCGGGTTTGGTTTCAAGAATAGTTACCTCTTGGCTTGAAGACTCATCTTCTGATGACGAGTCCAGGAACATCACATAACAGGGACCCTCTGATGCCTGTTGGAATCGTGAGACTGGTGCTTGTTGGCACAGTGCATCATCATCATCTTTTCTTGGCAAAGGTGGGTGAGGGCGGCATGAGCCACTGCTGAAAGATGGCTTGGTCTTCTTTAACCATTTCTTATAAAGATTTTGCATATGAGAAGATCCATTTACCAGACCAAATGGTACCATCGCCATTATGTCCCACAGCATGAGCTCGTCTGCTTCTGATGCTTCTAGAACTTCTTTTTCATATATATCTTCTTCGGGTAGGATAGACTATTCCATCTCGCTTTCATAACCTTCTTCTTCAATATCATCTCCATCCTCTTCTGTCTCTGTCTCTGTCTTTGTCTCTGTCTCTGTCTCTGTCTCTGTAGGAGCTCTGTAAGAGAAGAACAGGTTCTCTATTCCATCTTCTGCCTCTATCTCTGGCTCTGCTATGGCCATGTAACAGGGAGAGCAGTACATCCATGCTTGTATCTTACTGTGAGAATTGATTTCGAGAATCGTTCTTGGTTCAGGCAGGAAGTATTCACCCATTGACAGGACTTTGCATCTTTTGGGAGTTGGCTTACCGTATCCACTGTTAAGGAACGTGCCACTGTTTTCTTGGGAAGGATCTGTTTGACAGCATATTCATCTGCTGATGTTCCATCTGTAGCCTCATTGGGGGAGTCAGAAGATAATTCCAAGGAGGTGGATCCATGTCCTTTTTGAGCACCATATAGCTTCAGCACCACTTTATTAGGTCCTCTACCCAAGGTCAAGGTTCCTTTGAACCAATCCGTCCTTGCTCTAGCTTCAAAAAGCCATGGTTTGCCCAGTAATAGGGGGTAGGATGTACCATAAGAGTTTGGCTTCACCACCAGATAGGTTAGCCAATAATCTTTTCCAGCCACTGTAGTCTTCACATATGGGAGAATGCCCAAAGGCTTGATTCTGCTCTAATCTGCCAGTCTGATGAGCCATTGGGTTGGTTGCACACCTTGTAGGCCTAGATCCTTCATTGTCACATCCGTCATTATATTTACTGATGAGCCTCCATCAATCAGTGCATTTGCAATAAAGCAGTCTTCTATCCACACACCAGACTTTGGGGTACCCGGATCTAGAAAGGTGTTAGCCACGTCCACTTCTTTTATAGGCTCTAGAGCTTTGTTGGAATTTGTTGCTATTGAGGGAGCAATCCTTAAGCCACGTCTTCTTGTCAGTATACTTTTGAACCTTTTTCGGCAACTGGGAGACAACATCAATAATTGTCGGGATGTGAGGTTTGGTTTAAAGGTATCTAGATCTCTGACCAGATCGTATTCCTTAATAGGATCCACTGGCTTCTCTAACCAGTTAGGGAATGGGGCAATACCCATTTTCATTTTCCTTTTTTCTTCCAACAGGGGTATCATGGGGCCTTCTTCTGCCACTTGTGGCACCTTCTCCTCTTCTATCTCCTGGACCTCTGGTCTTGTATCTGGAATTGTCTCTGTGACTCTCTGTGGCACTATGGTGCTCTGTACGGCACTATCAGGCTCTGTTCTGTTCTGTTCTTCTGGTGGAAGATTGAACTTCACTGTTCTGGTACGAGGATTATTTTCTTTCTGGATAGGTGGTTCCTTCTTCTTTGCACGCGTGATAGCAGCAACTTCCAATTCCACTGAATTGGAGGTAGGCTCTTGGGCCTTGGCCGGATTATCAGTAGCACTGCTTTTCACTGGGGCTGGGCTTGGATAGTCTTTTGCAGTGTGGCCTTCTCCTTTGCATCGACTGCATAAGGGCTTGTAATCCACTGACCTTCTAGAATTTGGACAATTTGGTGAAATGTGTCCCTTTTCTCCACATCTGTAAAACTCCACTTCTGATCTCAGACTGTCTTCCTCTGTAACTTTGAGAGGGAAACCTCCTTGGACCGAAATTAGGACCAAACTCTCTAGGCTTGGGTCCAATATCCTGTGTTGTCATTTTGGATTCCAGCAAGTTGAATCTTGCGTCTTCTTCCTTCCTTCTCCTATCATGCATCTCCTTCAGAGAGCAAATATCCTCTATATGGTTCTTCCGCAAACAATATGAACCGAAATATCTAGGGATTGTTAGCTTTCGTGTACATTCAGTGGCTAAATGGCCTGCTTGATGACACTTACCACACCAAGGATTTGACCACATCACATCTCTTCCTACTCCTGCAACGTTGGATATACTGGTAGTATTCACTTTCAGTGTCTGTAGCTGCTCTGTAATCACATCCATCAACTCCTTTTTTATATTTGCAACTGAGTTGGATAAATAATCCTTCAAGCTTTCTCCTCCTGAGGCACTAAAAGTAGGGTTTTGAGGAGTCTCTGTAATCACTGCATAAATAGGTTGGGCTGGTGCAGAGGGATCTCTGTTATGATTCTGATTCAGAGCTCCTGTTTGAACTGTTGGTTGTTGGCTCCAGTTGGTAGGGTTCCACTGTTGCTACTGATTTAGCATTAGCGAAATTGTTTGGGACCATTTTTGTTGTGGTTGAACCATCATTTGAGGCATTGATTGTGGCCACTGTGGATTTGGTGCACTGTACTGTGATACTGGGGGCATCTGTTGGTAGGGGTAGGGGATTGTCCCTGGGACTGCATTTGGTGGGTACATCATTCCTGGCATCAGAGGAGGTAGGACTCCTCTTCTCGGATTCATCACCAATCTAGCTTCCACTTCATTGTATAGTCTTGCACCTTCTGTTGCAGCTTGCAGTGTGGCTGGTCTTTGTAGCTCCACAAACTTATGAACTTCTGGTTGTAATCCTCTAAGAAACACCCCCTTTTGAATGCCATCATCTAGATTATGGTTAGTCCATCTCTTTAGGATGGATTCCATTCGTGAGAAATAAGCTTCTACTCTTTCTCTAGAGGACTGACTTAAATTCATAAATTCCTCTCGCATCCGCTCTTCAAAACCTTCACGTCTAAATTTAGTGAGGAAGGCCAACTTCAGGTCGTCCCATGTGCCAAAAGTTCCTGTTGCTTGTCTCTCATACCACTAAAATGCTGCGCCCTTGAAAGTGGCGAGGAATATTGCCAACCAATGCTCAAGGGTTCTGGCATTGCTAGCCACACATACTACCATAAACTCTGCTACATGGAGATCGGGGTCTTCATTGTACTCTCCCTTAAAAATTGGCAATGGGACTACATTCGTTGCCCTGTCATCAATATTTCTAGAACGGATTTGGCTTGGAAGTGGACCTCCAGTAGGAGGAGGAAGGGCTTGATGTGCCATCGGGACTTCTGTAAAGAGTTCCGCAAGGGCATCAAAGGCAGCTTCTCCTGCGAGCTCGTTCTCGGCTTTGATTTTTGCTTTCTCTCTCCTCACGTACCTCTGGACTCGTTTTAATGCTTGCCTCTTTATTACGTCATTCATCAGGGGGTTGGCTCCACTATGTTGTTAGTGCTCCACAAAGGGATAACAAAATGCTTCAGTCTCTGGAGGACTCTCTTGCCAACATTTCTTCTACTTCTTCCTTTTCAACGTCTCTGAATTCTGGTTTTATGCCACTGCACAGAGGAAGGTATTCGATTCTGAAGGTGTCAAAATGCATACGTCTAAGCATTGTGGTGGTGCCATCATCATAGTAATGCCAGCTTCTGATGGTTTCAACAGTGTATGTTGTAAAGAACACTCTGTCTACCAACTTCCAGTGGGTTGCTAATTGAACAAACAGAAGATTATCAGTGCACCAAGCATCCCACGTATCTTGTTGTTGAGCGTCTACGAACAAATTCCAACTCTTTTCCTTCTTGTCTTTGTGAACCTCTACAGACCAAGACTCCTGAAGCTTCTTCACAATCTCCCACTTGATGATGTCTGGAAACTTCTCAATGAATGCCAAATCTTCCATGGATGGTCATTCTCTCTGTTTCTGCTCTTCAGTTTGTTTCCAAACAGTTTGCTACCAAGATGCAAGTTTCTGCTGCTTCAACAAGAAGAGGAAACTGTCCACCACATAGAGCATGCATCATGATGGTGATATGTTTCCACCATTGTGGGATGAACTTCTTGTGGAAAGTGGCTTTTATTATGAGAAATTCCAACTCTTCAGTGGAAGAAGGAACTTTACAAACATCCATTGAATTCTTCTCTTCTTGGCAATGCCATTTCCTTCATTTTCAACCTCTTCTGGTGCTTGTTGATGGCAAGTTTCCCCGACTGCGCACCAAAACATGGAGCCCCAAGAGGAACACCAAGAAAAAGGGAATTCTCTTGCAAGAAAATCTATCTTGTAACATCAACAAGCTTTTATTTCATTCTTTTGATCATCAAAACAAAGAAAACAGCAATTTTTCACGCAGCATCAAGTAGATATCTCCCACGGATTTAATAGAATCAACCATATTCTCCAACATCTTCACAAAATCCATCAATATAACAAAGAAAACAAAGGAATACACCATCTTTGAATGGAAATACATCACATAGTATTCATCTTCAATGTCTTCATAGTTCTCTCTCTCTTTCTCTCACATACAGTTACACTGCTTTGCTAGAATTGACTATCTCTGACTCTCTCTCTCTTTCTCCATCAATAGTACATCATATCCTCACTACAATACTCAATAATCACTCTCAATAATCCTTCTTAGGTCGTGGATACACCTCCCAAAAGGTATGTCTGATATGAAGAGGCATCAGAGCCACTACAGTATCTTTTCATAGCTCACCACTGTCACTTCACTCCAATCTTTACTTGAGTCTTCAGCAGCTACTTCTTTGACTTCTTTTAGCTCTCTTGCACTTGTATTCACCTCTTTCCAAGGCTAGAAAACTTTCCCAAGCTACACTCTCATCCAACAGAACACATACAGAGGCATACAGAAGGTCTACAGAGACTCACAGAAGCTCAAAAGAGAGTTACAAAAGGTCAACAAAAAGCATCAGAATCACATAACTCATACCAAACCATTCCAATCCATCAAAAATCACTCAATAAGCTTTCAAACAATCTCAAACCCTATCAATCAATACTCCATCCTTCCAAACAGAGAGAAAACAGAACAAAATAGAAGCTCAATAGAAGCTATCAGGACCAAATATAACCTATCAAAACTTCACATCTCTACTAATAAACATCATGAGCTTAATAAAACCATTCCAATCTATCCAAAACACTCTCAAACCACTTCCAAACCAATCAATCATCTCATAAAATCAACCATTCAGCTCTCAAAAACAACAAAAATCAGCCAAAAAATAGGTCATTTCAACACTCAATAGAGAAAGAAAATAAATCATCTCACTATATGTAGGCCACAGTCACTACACCTAGGGATCATCAAGTTAAGTGCATGTGATGGCTTCCATCGGCTAGCTCCGTCCCTAACCCCCTAGACCATTTTGATTCCCCACATCACACTTAGGGAACATCAAGGGTAGGATATACCTAGGGAGGTCACCCTCACCTATGGTTAGTAGACCTGTCTCCCTAAGCCACACTCACCCCACCACCCTTATGCATGAACTGGGTCCTCAAGTGTGGAACAACACCTAGACTTGCATGTGGTCAAGACCTAGCTCCTAGTTTCACTTGCACAAGCACAATGCACCACATGGCAAGGTAGACACACCACCTTCTTTTCTTTTCATGCCAATACAAATGCGGCAAACTACCAACTTTGGAGACCCCGTCATCCACTCAATCCACTCTCGGTCTCCACCACCTTAATCATGTGATCATCTTCTTCCCAGGACCAGTCCCCATGATGCCCCATTATCATCAACTCACACGACCACCCTTCAGATCACCAAACCCTCATCAATGTTAGAAAACACGGATCTAGAACATGGATGGAGCTATGGAGGATGGAAGATGAATATACAACTCATGATGACATAGACTTAGATAGACTAACTATTACACAAGTGAATTAGGTTCCAAGATAGATTAGCTTGGACTCATAAACACATTCTTGTGTAAGATGGACAATGACACTGACAGTGACTCAAATTGATAGTTCCATTATTACCTTGTAATGTGTGTCAACCAAGTACATGCCTTTATAGCTTTTTGGATAGACCACTCTGCTCACTGTGCATACTGGATTTTGAACATCTCTTCCTAGAGCATACATTATTTTTCTATCTTTTAGCCTCTTCAGGGCATACATCTAGCCTCTATGGGTAAGCATCATTTGCTATTCTCAACACCCCCCCCCCCCCCCAAATGATGAGTCTCTACCCTTGCTAGCTTTTACCCCCTCTACATGATGACATGGCCCGGGAGACTAGCTCTTTGGCAGCCTAGTCAAGTTAAGGCTTGAAAATTTACATCTTTGGTAAGGAATTTTACATCTACTATGGGAAACAAGATCTGCTATGAAAAATAAAGATCCACTATGGGAAAACAAGATCCACTATGAGAAATAAAGATCCACTATGGGAAAATTTCTTTGTTGTCAGCAACAGAAATTTCTTTATCTTCTTCATGCTTCTTTGACATCCTTTGCTTTTCTCAATCTTCTGGGTGTCTTTGATCTTCTTGGACTCCTTCTTGGTCTTCATGCTTTTCATCTTTGACTTGTTCTTTGTGCTCTAGTCTTCTTTGTGAAGTCCTTTTGGTCTTCTTTCTCAGTGAGTTTGAGATGGGTACATTACTATGACTTGACATGACTTGTTGAAGTATTTCATAAATCTTGGGATACATAGCTTTTGGGATTTCATATGGTTTTGACTCATTGCTTGACATTACATCGGATTTTTTTTCAAAGATCATACAACATCTTGTCCTTCATTTTTCTTGCTTTGTCACTCTTTACTTTGCTTACAACTTCTTTGACCTTGACTTTGCTCTTCTTGTCCCCCTCAAGCAAAGGCACCACCAACTTTGAGTTTTATATGAAGACCAAGACAGTTGGAATGTCTTCAAAAACTTCAAATGAAATCATTGATTGCTCTTTTATGTAGACAACTCCATGCAAGTGGGTCAAACAAGTCTTCCATGTAGTTGAAGTGAGCAACAATGATTATGTCACTCTTCATGAGAAGCATCCTTATAAAAGACTTGTTTTTGGTCATTCCCATGGTGGAAATCAGCTAAAAATATCTGAGAATATCCAACAAATAAAGTTATACTTCAATGTGTCAAGAGACACAAGCAAAACAATATCAAGAGATACTAGCTTGATTTCAAGCTTGATGTTGCTTGATTTCATGTAGTCTTCTTAATCTTCAGGTGGATTGCTTGAATTCAAGTGGGTTGCTCCAAATCTTCTTCCTGAGGTTTGACTTTATTGGAAACTCCACATCTGAGTGGTAAGAACTTGGTTCAAGCGGCAGGAGTGAGAAAATGTAGTGTTTTATGAGCTTTAACAACCCAAATGGCTATGGAAAAATGAGAGTTAGGGTTTTTGGCTGACTGGTTTTTCTCAAATTACAACAGCTACAGTAGAGCATTTAAGCTCAAAACTTGTCAGGAGGAAGCTCCTGTGATGGGCTTCAAACACCCTATAGGTGCAAGGTGAATCGCAACATGTAGGTGTGGATCCAGCCATATGTCAGGATTTAGAGCATGGCAGGATCTATGGAGGATGGAAGATGAATATACAACTCATGATGATATAGACTTAGATAGACTAATTGTTACACAAGTGAATTAGGTTCCAATATAGATTAGCTTGGACTCATAAACGCATTCTTGTGTAAGATGGACAATGACACTGAAAGTGACTCAAACTGATAGTTCCATTACCTTGTAATGAGTGTTAACCAAGTGCATGCCTTTATAGATTTTTGGATAGTACCACTTTGCTCACTATGCATATGGGATTTTGAACATCTCTTCCTATAGCATACATTATTTCTCTATCTTCTAGCCTCTTCAGTGCATACATCTAGCCTCTATGGGCAAGCATCATTTGCTATTCTCAACAATCAACACAGACCTGCAAGTGCCATGGGATTGGCACTCGTCTAGGAGGGGGTAATGTTAACCCTGATTTAGTTGGAAAAAAGAAAATTAAAAAATACGAAATAATGCAAAAAAAGGTAGCTATGCAAAGGAATAAGAGAAGAAAGTCTAAAAGCACAAGGTCGACCCCAAAGGCCAAGTCAAAGACAACGGTGCATCTTAAAACACAAAGGTGCCACTAAAATTTTGTAAAAGAGCACTAAGCTCCCTCCTGTGCAAATTGTAAAATCTAGACGAGCATAGGTGAAGGGATAAGGTGTGAAAAGATGCGGGATCTAAAGCGGATAGATGCTACAGTGGATGAAAGAAGAGAATTAAGATCATGATGACATGGACAAAGACAAGGACTTGACTTGTTACACAAGTGAATTAGGTTCCAAGATTAAGACTTGGACTCATAAACACATTCTTGTGTATGAGGCTGACAATGACATTGCATTCATCTCATATGAAAATGACAAGCAAGTACAATGTTTTATAGGAAAGTCTAGGTAGCACATTCTCCTTCTGTGTTTATGGGATTCTTGTCCTGAGCCGTCACTACTCCTTCCAAAGAGATTGAAGTAGGTGTGATTGCAAACATCTCAACACCCCTCCTCAATCACAACCAGAAGTACAAAGTGTATAGAGGCTTTAGTGAAAGCAACACCTACAAAGTGTGGGCACACCATAGACATGGAAAAACACAAGAGGCTATCACAGAAAAGGCTAAGTGTAGGTAGCACAAACATGGTGGAAATCCAGAGGCTATAACATGGGCCTCACAAAGCGTACAGAGGCTATAGTACAAGGCTACATGAGGAGTTTACAAGTTTATGTCCGAAGCATTAGGGCTAGGCAATACAAGGCTAAAAATTTCTATCCGAATAGAAGGACTGATGAGGTTTCCTGGTGGTCTTCTTTTTCTTCTTCTTCTTCCTTTGCTCCATGGTCTTCTTCTTCTTTAACTGCAGCAAGATAGGCCTTTTGGGACCATTTTTTGGTGTGGAAAAACTTCTCGGTGTGTCCGATCCTTTTGCAAAAATCACAAAAAAGCTGGTCCTTCTTGCCTTTGTACCTATTGCCAACATATAATGCTTGTTCATCTCTAGAGGTGGTTGGTTCTTCCTTAGTTTTTAGCTTCTTTTCCTCCTCTAATAGTGATGCCTAGATATCAACAAGCTCAGGGTTTGGCATATTGATTAGAGTTGTTGACACATTAATATATTTAGGAGGCAAACTTTTGAGAAAAACACCAATGCAAACATCTTCTTCCATTTTAATGTTGATTCCTGCAAGCTGGATTAGAAGTCCTTCCATGTAATTTAGATGTGTGGAAAGTGATGTGCTAGACTTCATTTCAATCCTAAAAATTTCAATCAAGAGACCATACTTTGATGACTTAGACTGTGCACCAAACAAAGTGTCAAGTCTCTTCCATGTATCCTATGAAGTATCATAGTTATCCACATGGTGGATATAGCTGTCATCCAGCTCCAAATTGATAATGGCCTAAGCCTTATCATCATTCTTTTGTCAAGTGACTGCCAAGTCCGCATCACGAGGCTTCTTTTCTTTTCCAATGGTATTGGCCCATAGGCCCTTCTTCATCAGGATGAGTTTGATGCGGGTTTGCCAGGTGTGAAACCCGACTCCTTTGAAGCGAGTTGTTGGAGAGTCTTTTCCCATGTTGGATTTGTAGGGATCGCAGCAAATCAGCTCCAAAATTCTCAGGAGAAGAAATGATTTTGAATGTGTTAACAAGCACAAGTGCCTAGAAAGCAGAACTAAGTAACTAGTATCAAGAGATACTTGTGGAGCCAGATGCTTGAGAGATCTTCAAATATTCAATGAGTCTTCAAGTTGTATTCTCAAGTTGTATTCCCCTCCTTGATTTGATGTAAACCCTTCAATGCTTGGGTGTTCAGAGAGAGACAGGCAAGATCTCCAATGAGAAGAGTGGGAAGAGTGAGGTTGAAATGGAGCTTGAGATATTGAAATCTTCAAAAATCCTCAAAGACTTGTCCTCCTTGTTGATTAATTAGTGGCATTGAGTAGATGAGAGTTGCAAGGGGTCCTTGAGCCTTCCAACTAGCAAAGATAAGCAAATGAAGTGAGAAATGAAACTTAGTCAACTTTGGCTATGGTGGAAGGATTAGGATTTCTAAGAGGCGATTGTTCTTTTGGTCTGTGTAATCATCAGGAACGGAATTATCACAAGCTCTTGTAATTGATAGAATCCTACTATGTGGGCTATCATTGGCCTATGGAGATGTTGAGTGTTGAAATGACTTGTTTTTTGGCTGATTTTTGTTGTTTTTCAGAGCTGAATGGTTGATTTTATGGGATGATTGATTGATTTGGAAGTGGTTTGAGAGTGTTTTGGATGATATTGATTGTGTTTTGGAAGTTCATGATGTTTGTTGATGGTTCTATGATGTTCTGATAGGTTCTGAATGGTTCTGTATATCTTCTGTTTTGTTCTGTTTTGGTCTGTTTTGTTCTGATTGTCTTCTGTAAGGAGGGAAGGAGTATTCATTGATGAAGAATGAGATATTGTGAAAGCTTATTGAATGGTTTGTGAGAGTTTGGAATGATTTGAGAGTGAGTTATGTGGTTTTGATAACCTTCTGTAGGTCTTCTGTAGATCTTCTGCTTCTGTTCTGTTTCTGTTCTGTTCTGTACTGTAGATGTTCTGGTACTGTTCTGTAGACTGTTCTGTATGCTTCTGTAAGTGTTCTGTGGAATGTATGTGTGACTTTGGGAAAGTTTTCTAGCCTTGGAAAGAGGTGAATACAAGTGCAAAAGAGCTGAAAGAAGTGGAAGAAGTAGCTGCTGAAAACTCAAGAGAAGACTAGAGTGAAGTGACAGTAGTGAGCTATGAAAGGACACTGTAGTGGCTCTAGTGACCCTTCATATCAGACATACCTCTTGGGAGGGGTATCCACGACCTAAGAGTGATTTTTGAGAGTGATTTTTGAGAGATTGTAGTGAGGATATGATGTATGATTGATAGAGTGAGATAGAGAGAGTCAGAGATAGCCAATTCTACTCAAACAGAGTGATTGTATATGAGAGATTGAGAGAGAAGACTATGAAGATATTAAAGATGAATACTATGTGATGTATTTCCATTTCAAGATGGTGTATTCCTTTGCTTTCTTTGTTCTATTGATGGATTTTGTGAAGATGTTGAAGAATATGGTTGATTCTATTAAAACCGTGGGAGATCTACATGATGCTGCATGAAGATTTGTTGTGCCTGGTGTTCTTTTCTTCATTGTGATAATATGAAACATGATAAACAAGCTTGTTGATGTTACAAGATAGATTTTCTTGCAAGAGAATTCCCTTTTCCTTGGTATTCCTCTTGGGGCTCCATGTTTTTGGCGCCGCTGCCGAGGAATCTTGCCATCAACAAGCACCAAAAGAGGCTGAAAATGAAGGAAATGGCATTGCCAAGAAGAGAAGAATTCAATGGATGTTTGTAAAGTTCCTTCTTCCACTGAAGAGTTGGAATTTCTCATAATCAAAGCCACTTTCCACAAGAAGTTCATCCCACAATGGCGGAAACACATCACCATCATGATGCGTGCTCTATGTGGTGGACAGTTTCCTCTTCCTGTTGAAGCAGCAGAAACTTGCATCTTGGTGGCAAACTATTTGGGAACAAACTGAAGAGCAGAAATAGAGAGAATGAACATCCATGGAAGATTTGGCATTCATTGAGAAGTTTCCAGATAACATCAAGTGGGAGATTGTGAAGAAGCTTCAGGAGTCTTGGTCTGTAGAGGTTCACAGGGACAAGAAGGAAAAGAGTTGGAATTTGTTCGTGGACGCTCAACAGCAAGATACATGGGATGCTTGGTGTACTGATAATCTTCTGTTTGTTCAATTAGCAACCCACTGGAAGTTGGTAGACAGAGTGTTTTTCACAACATACACTATTGAAACCATCAGAAGCTGGCATTACTATGATGATGGCACCACCATAATGCTCAGACGTATGCATTTTGACACCTTCAGAACCGAATACCTTCCTCTATGCAGTGGCATGAAAGCAGAATTTAGGGACGTTGAAAAGAAAGAAGTAGAAGAAATGTTGGCAAGAGAGTCCCCCAGAGACTGAAGTCTTCTGTTAACCCTCTGTGGAGCACCAACAACATAGTGGAGCCAATCCCCTGATGAATGACGCAATAAAGAGGCAAGCGTTAGAACGAGTCCAGAGGTACGTGAGAAGAGAGAAAGCAAGAATCAGAGCCGAGAGCGAGCTCGCAGCAAAAGCCGCCTTTGACGCCCTTGCGGAACTCCTTACAGAAGTCCCAATGGCACATCAAGCCCTTCCTCCTCCTATTGGAGGTCCACTTCCAAGCCAGATCCGTCCTGGAAATATTGATGACAGGCCAGCGAATGTAGTTCCATTGCCAGTTTTTAAGGGAGAGTACAATGAAGACCCCGATCTTCATGTAGCAGAGTTTATGGTAGCGTGTGTGGCTAACAATGCCAGAACCCCTGAGCATTGGTTGGCAATATTCCCCGCCACTTTCAAGGGCGCGGCGTTTCAGTGGTATGAGAGACAAGCAGCAGGAACTTTTGGCACATGGGACGACCTGAAGTTGGCCTTCCTCACTAAATTCAGGCATGAAGGTTTTGAAGAGCGGATGAGAGAGGAATTTATGAACCTAAGTCAGTCCTCTGGAGAAAGAGTGGAAGCCTATGTCTCACGAATGGAATCCATCCTGAAGAGATGGACTAACCATAATCTAGATGATGGCATTCAGAAGGGAGCGTTTCTCAGAGGATTACAACCAGAAGTCCGTAAGTTTGTGGAGCTACAAAGACCAGCCACACTACAAGCTGCAACAGAAGGAGCAAGACTGTACGATGAAGTGGAAGCTAGATTAGTGATGAATACAGGAAGAGGAGTCCTACCTCCTCTGATGCGAGGAATGATGTATCCACCAAATGCAGTTCCAGGGACTGTTCTCGACCCCTACCAACAGATGCCCCCAGTATCACAGTACAGTGCACCAAATCCACAGTGGCCACAATCCCTGTCTCAAATGATGGTTCAACCACAACAACAATGGTCCCAACCAATTTCCTCAATGCCAAATCAGCAGCAACAGTGGAATCCTACCAACTGGAGCCAACAGCCAACAGTTCAAACAGGAGCTGTGAATCAGAACCAGAACAGAGACCCCTCTGTACCAGCCCAACCCGTTTATGCAGTAATTACAGAGACTCCTCAAAACCCTCCTGCCAGTACGTCCGGAGGAGAAAGCTTGAAGGATTATTTATCCAACTCAGTTGCAAACATTAAAAAGGAGTTGATGGATGTGATTATAGAACAACTACAGACGTTGAAAGTGAATACCGCAAGCATATCCAATGTTGCGGGAGCAGGAAGAGATGTGATGCGATCAAATACTTGGTGTGGTAAGTGTCATCAAGCAGGCCATTTAGCCACTGAATGTACACGGAAACCAACCATCCCTGGAGCCTTCTGTTCCTATTGTTTGCGGAAGAATCATACAGAGGACATTTGCTCTCTGAAGGAGATGCATGATAGGAGAAGGAAGGAAGAAGACGCAAGATTCAACTTGCTGGAATCCAAAATGACAATACAAGATATTGGACCCAAGCCTAGAGAGGTTGGTCCTAATTTCGGACCCAGAAGATTTCCCTCTCAAAGTTACAGAGGAAGACAGTCTGGCGGTGGTCAGAGATCAGAAGTGGAATGTTACAGATGCGGAGAAAAGGGACACATCTCACCAAATTGTCCAAATCCTCGAAGGTCAGTGGATTACAAGCCCTTATGTAGTCGATGCAAAGGAGAAGGCCACACTGCAAAAGACTGTCCAAGTCCAGCCCCAATGAAAAACAGTGCTACTGATAGTCCAGCCAAGGCCCAAGAGCCTACCTCCAATTTAGTGGAATTGGAAGTTGTTGCCATCACGCATGCAAAGCAGAAGGAACCACCTATCCAGAAAGAAAATAACCCTCCTGCCAGAACAGTGAAGTTCAATCTTCCACCAGAAGAACAGAACAGAACAGAGCCTAACAGTGCCGTACAGAGCCCTACAGTGCCACAGAGAGTTACAGAGACAGGACCAGAGGTCCAGGATACAGAAGAGGAGGAAGTGCCACAAGTGGCAGAAGAAGTTCCTGTAATTCCTCTGTTGGAAGAAAGAGGGAAAATGAAAATGGGCGTTGCCCCATTCCCTAATCGTTTAGAGAAGCCATTGGATCCTATTAAGGAATACGATCTGGTTAGAGATCTAGATACCTTTAGACCAAACCTCACATTCCGACAATTATTGATGTTGTCCCCCAGTTGCCGGAAAAGATTCAAAAGTATACTGACAAAAAGACGTGGTTTAAGGATTGCTCCCTCAACAGTGACAAAGTCCAACAAGGCTCCAGAGCCTGTAAAAGAAGTGGATGTGGCTAATGCTTTTCTAGATCCGGGTACTCCAGAGACTGCTGTGTGGATAGAAAGCTGCTTCATTGCAAATGCACTGATTGATGGAGGTTCATCAGTAAACATTATGACGGATGTGACGATGAAGGATCTAGGCTTACAAGGTGTGCAACCAACCCAATGGCTCATCAGACTGGCGGATCAGAGTAGAATCAAGCCTTTGGGCATTCTTCCATATGTGAAGACTACAGTGGCTGGAAAAGATTATTGGCTAACCTATTTGGTGGTGAAGCCAAACTCTTATGGCACATCCTATCCTCTGTTACTGGGCAGACCATGGCTTTTTGAAGCCAGAGCAAGGACGGATTGGTTCAAAGGAACCTTGACCTTGGGTAGAGGACCCAACAAAGTGGTGCTGAAACTGTATGGTTCTCAAAAAGGACATGGATCCACCTCCTTGGAATTATCTTCTGACTCCCCTAATGAGGCTACAGATGGAACATCAGCAGATGAAGATGCTGTCAAACAAATCCTTCCTAAGAAAATAGTGGCACATTCCTTAACAGTGGATACTGTAAGCCGACTTCCAAAAGATGCAAAGCCATTATCAATGGGTGAATACTTCCTGCCTGAACCAGAAATGAATTCTGAAATCACTTCTGGCAGTGAGATAGAAGCATGGATGTACTGCTCTCCCTGTTACATGGTCACAGCAGGAGCAGAAGCAAAAGCAGAGACAAAGGCAGAAGAGAAAACAGAGAATCTATTCTTCTGTTACAGAGCTCCTACAGAGACAGAAGCAGCAACAGGAACAGAAGCAGAAGCAGGAACAGAAGCAGAAGTAGAGACAGAGGCAGAAGAGGAAACAGAGAATCTATTCTTCTGTTACAAAGCTCCTACAGAGACAGAAGCAGCAACAGGAACAGAAGCAGAAGCAGAAACAGAAGCAGAAGCAGAAGCAGAGACAGAAGAGGTTGAATATGACATGGACGAAGAGAATGATGAAAGTGAGCCAGAAGAATCTATCCCACCTGAAGAGGATACATTTGAGGAAGAAGTTCCAGAAGCATCAGAAGCCGATGAGCTCATGTTATGGGACAGAATGGCGATGGTACCATTTGGTCTATAGTTTGATCAGTGAACACTGGGAACACCTGGAACAATGCTTTGACCGATGCCGGGAGTATGGGATTTCCCTCAACCCCGACAAATGCATCTTTGGGGTCTCTTCTGGAGTTCTGTTGGGCCACATTGTCTCTGCACAAGGGATATCAACAGACCCTGCAAAGATTGAAAAGATTGCAGCTCTGACAGCACCCACCAACCTCAAACAGTTGAGGGGATTCCTAGGCCATGTGGGTTACTACAGAAGGTTCATAGCTCATTTTGCGACAAATGCAACCTCCTTGCACAAGCTCCTGAGGAAAGATGCAGAGTTTACTTGGACAGAAGAATGTGATAAAGCCTTCCACATTCTGAAGCAGTGTCTAGTAGAGGCACCCATTCTGCAACCTCCTGATTGGACGAAAGAGTTCCATGTACACACTGATGCATCAATTGAAGGTTTAGGTGCTGTCCTCTGCCAGAAGGGTTCCTCGAAGCTGGATCAACCGATCTATTATGCAAGCCGAAAAGTCACTGATAGGGAACGGAACTATACAGTGACCGAGCTAGAGTGCTTGGCAATGGTGTTTGCCCTGGAGAAGTTTCGCCATTACCTCCTATCTACCCACTTTAAATTTTATGTGGATCATGAGGCCCTGTCCTTCTTGATGAACAAAGCAGATGTGAAAGGACGAATGATGAGATGGCTCCTTTTATTCCAAGAGTTTGACTTTGAGGTGATTACTAAGCCTGGTCGTTCCCATGTTCTGGCTGATCATCTGTCGCGTATCCCACAAACTGCAGACGAGGAGCAGGATGATCCAGACCTCCCTGATGCTTCCCTATTCTTGGTAGAAACTGTCACTCCCTGGTATGCAGACATTGCCAATCTGTTAGCAACCCAACAGTACCCTCCTGGTATTTCTAGTCGGGAAAGGAAGAAGCTCATGCTAGAATCAGCCCCCTACACCCTGCTAGGTGGTGCACTGTACAAGAAAGGCAAAGATGAAGTACTCAGAAGATGTGTTGTAGGAGACGAGATTAGGATTGTTTTGAAGACTTGCCATGACGAGCCATGTGGAGGTCACTTTGCAGGAGAAGCTACAGCCAGGAAGGCTCTGCTAGCAGGATATTGGTGGCCTACCATTCACAAGGATGCCTATGATTACTGTAAAAGATGTGATGCTTGTCAAAGAATGGGGAAACCCACCAAGACAAGTGCCATGCCATTGCAACCTATCCTTCCGTTGAAGCCGTTTGAGAAGTGGGGCATTGACTTCGTAGGTCCGATCGACCCTCCCACCGGAAGGAAACAGAACCGATACATCCTCATATGTACGGATTATGTCACAAAGTGGTGTGAAGCTAAAGCCCTAAAGCAGGATGATGGTAACAGCGTGGCCCTGTTCATGTACAAGAATATCATCACCCGTTTTGGTAGTCCCTTAGAGTTGGTAAGTGACAGAGGCACGCATTTCCTCAACAAAGTCATGGAAGAGTTGACAGAGTTGTATAAGATCCGCCATCGCAAGTCCACTCCTTATTACCCCAGAGCCAACGGCCAAGTCGAAGTCACCAATCGCATCCTCTACTCGATTCTGACAAGAACAATCGCCGCACATCGTCGTGATTGGGATGATCGACTTACAGAGGCCCTCTGGGCGTACAGAACCTCCCATAAAGCAGCAACGGGACAGACACCTTTCCAGTTGGTGTATGGAACAGAAGCTGTTTTTCTTGTTGAACTGGAATTGCCCTCTTTGAGAGTGGCTATCAAAGAGCGTTTGGGGGACGATAATTCACTGCAACACCGTCTCCTGCACTTGGAATGTCTGGACGAAATTCGTTGGATGGCTCTACAGTGCATGGAAGCCACGCAAGCTCAACGCAAGGCTTACCATGACAGCTTCATCAAGCACAAGGAATTCAAAGAAGGTGATTTGGTCCTAGCCTATGATTCACGCTTTGGCAAGTTTCCTGGCAAGCTCCAACAGCGGTGGATGGGCCCCTATAAGGTACTTGCAGTCAACCCTAATGGCTCTGTCCAAGTACAGACTGTTGATGCCTCTGATGATCCCTTTCTGATCAATGGATATCGCCTGAAGAAGTACTTTTCTCCTTGGGGATCTTGACAATTACGGACACTTGATCCTTTCCCTCATTGGCGCGGCACTGTTCTTGTTATGATGCTACTTCTGATAGCCGTTCTTCAATCACTCCTGATGAAGTGGACGCAACCCTCTGTCCCCTCAAAACCCCCTTTCAGCCTTGATCTCTTATCCTCTATTTTCCACCAGCGACAGTGGCGAGGTTGGTCTTGACACATGGTCTTTCTACCATTCCCTTGCTCAATTTGAAGAGAAAAAAAAAAAAGAAAAAAAAACAAACAAAACATATCGGTCATGGGAGAAAAGGACTTAGGTCCCTGTCATGCCGACCTATTCTTCGAGAAAAGGTGGAAACACCCTCGGGAATAGGGGAAAATAAGAAAAAGAAAAAAACCTAAATAAGAAAAAAACAAAAAAAAAGAAAAACAAATCTGTTATGAGAGAAAAGGAAGCAATTCCCTGTCATAGCAGGCCTCGTTCCAAGAAAAGGTGGTAAACACCCTTGGGCGGGAAGCTGGCTGTGGAAAAGGTGGTAACACCCAGCAGTCCAGAAAGTGGATTCATTGATTGATATCCCTCGGATCCAATTCCGAAGCTGCCTCCCTTGGTACGTTGTGTCCTGGGTCTTTTTTGCAAAGTGATTACCTGTCCTCTAGCAGACGCTATGTTCCTGTCCAATACAACGTTCGATTTGATGGCTACCTCCCTGGGTACGCCTCTTCAACAACTGATGACGCGATCTTCATCGACAACCCCTTGAGTGATGTGAGCTTTCATCCTAACCGGATGGGGAAGTGAGTACGGTTGCCCTCTGTATCTATCAACAGAGAGTGAGACAGAGGGTGGGGCGAGAGACCAGTCTTTTCCCTTCAAATAAAATGAGAGGTGAGACATGTGAATGAAGTGTTGCACGCACGGGATGGGCCTCTCAAAGCACAAAGCACAATTTGTTTCTGTGCACTACACCATAAGGCTCCCTTGCCTTCCTTCTTGCACAGTATGCCGGCACAGGGTGGGATGCACAGTTGCACCATCAAATGCGCACAAGGCATACAACCTTTGCACAAGTGACCGTGAGGATTACATCAATGGGTTTCAGGAAAAGGCTGCCCTCCTGTATTTATCAATAGAGCGTGAGACAGAGGGTGGGTTGAGTTTGACTGGAGTTTCTTCAATCACTTACCGAGAGGTGAGATTGAGGGACGTTACGACACTTGGAGTCAGGTATGTTCCCGTTTCCCTGTGCACCCACGAGATGGGTTTTTGCCGTCATCACAAGACATATCACCCTGTTCTGTACACTGCACTGTAAGGCTCCCTTACCTTCCTTCTTGCACTTATGCCAGACGGGTTGGACGCACTACTGCACCATCAACTGTGCACCTTGGCATACTCCTTCTGCACCATTCCCCCTTGTCAATTCCTCAACCGGGTATGCGATATGGGTTTTAATCATTCTTCCGCGAGTGATATTAGTCATGGGGCGAGTGACTGTTCTTTCATTTCATTTGAGTGACTGTGAGTTGAGTGTAGTATCCCTCATCATTGACTAATTTTCTGTGATTCCTTCCATCAGCTACCTCCCTGGGTGCTGTCACGTGGTCCCTGCCATGACGGACGTGTGCCGAGAAGATACCTTGGTCCCTCTAGCACCGACAACAACACTGGACGTGCCATCGATACTCAACCTTCATTCTTGACGAAACGGGCCAAGTTTTTCTAACCCTACACTTTGGTTTCTTCGTGCCGGTCATGTTTTAAGTGTAGGGAAGTTAGTGGATGGTCTGTGGCGTGGTCCTAGGTCCCTGTTGTTCGGGTAACCCTATCCGTTAAGGTCTTAAGTGTGGGGATGCGTCCCTGCGCGTCTATGTTGCATACCCCTCTGCATATGCCTTATCTTGCTTATGCATGAATGCCATGACTTGCTTTTACCCTCATGGGATACCTTCCCACCCACCCGGTTATGTTCCACCCACCCTTGGGGCTGTTCCCTTGCAGTTTTCCTTCATTCCCTGATTATGAGGTTTTTCCATGTGAATGTACCCTACGTTCACCAAAATCCAAATCCAACCTTATAGCCCTGTTCCCCCCATTGAACTGACCATTTTTCCTTTTTACCTACCCTTGTTCCGGTGCACGGTTTTTGAGTTATTAAATTTTGAAGCATTTTACGCAATTTAGACGGTTTTCCATGTGAACGCGCTTTTCTTGCTTCGGAACCGTGATCTGATGTCATAGCCCTGACCAACGCTTTTCCCCTGACATTTTTCCTTTTTTATTCCGCATCATTTCGATACACGGTTTGTCCGTTATTAATTTTCCGGTTTTTTAAGACTTTTTCATGCGTATTTTCGACATTTTTCCATGTGAACCTGCCCTATTTTCATCAGAATTCCAATTTGATTTGACAGCCGTGTCCCCTATGCCTTCCCCTACCTTTTTCCTTTTTCCTCCACCCTTTTTCGACTTTCGGATTTTTACTTATTAAATTTTAAATGAGTTTTCGGGAGTATTTTTGGAGTTTTTCACATGTGAACCCCTCTTACTCCCACCGGAACTGCAGTTTAACGTGATAACCCTGTGCTACCCCTTCCTGCGGACATTTTTCCTTCTTACTGCATGTCATTCCGGTGAACGGTTCGGCCGATATTAATTTCTGCTCCCATTTTTGGGTTGTTTTTTGGGTTTTTCCCATGTGAACACATCTTATCTCCGTCGGAATTATGTTTTGATGTGATAGGATTGTCGGGCACATCTTTCTGCACAGTTTTCCTTTTTTTTGCACCTCATTCCGATGCACGGATCTTTTGATATTAATTTTTAATTCGGATTTTTGGTTCGTTTTTTGTGTTTTTTGCATGTGACCGCCCTTTACCCCTCCCGGAACCCCTGTCAAATATTTTCCTTCTTTTCCCCCTGTTGTCCTGCCCACTTTTTGTTTTTACGCTATTTCGTTTTGACGTCCGGATTGGGAGTTATTAATTTTTCTTTATTTTTACGTTTTTTCTCGCGCCCGTTTTGTGCGTGAACGCGCCCTTTTTCAATTTTACGAGTCTCCACACGCCCCAGTCGTGTCCCCGTCACCCGTACCGTCTTCCCCACGTCATTTCAATCCCGTCACGGTAAATTTTTTTACCCTGCCCCGCGCACGAGCGCGGGACGGGGGTACGCGCCCTTGCCCCCCCACCCTTTCCCCCCACCTGCCCACCCCATGGGCCCCCCACCCCTTTCCCCTAACTGCCCACCCCTTCCCCCCAACCGCCCGTTTCTCTCCCTCTCTTTCTTTCTCTCTCTCTCTTTCTTTCTCTTCTCTCTCTCTCTCCTTCCTTCCCCCCGACGTCCGTGCCTTCTCCCCCCAACGCTCCCTCTCCCCTTCCCCAGCGCCATCGCCGCCTCCGTCCCTCTCTCCTTCCTCCAGCCCTCTGCCCCGCCCTTCCCTCCTCCCTACCCGCCTACCCGCCTACCCGCCGCCTTCCTGCCTACCCCCCCCCCCCCCCGTCCGCCTCTTAGCCTATCTTTCCAAACATAATCCATTTGATGCTCCCTTCTTTGATGCCTATCATAGACGATCTCTCTTAGGACCTTCTGTTCCTACCCTCCTCTATTACCAACAAATGGCTCACCACTATGCTATATATCTTTCCATTTGTCAATCTAATTCCACAATTATTTTACCTCTTCTTTTCCAACCTTCAAATTTCCCTCAAATTCCTATTTTCACTTACTGTTCCTTTATTGAGGATAGGGTATTTTCCCCTTTTCCACCCTGTCCTTCTCCCTTCATTAATGTACCCTCCACATTTCCTATTTATCAGTTAACACCTTTCCTTAGTGATTCCTTACAAATTTCTGCCACTCCTTCTTTAACCTTTTCTTCCTTTTATGATTTTTCCTATCCTTCCCTTCATCCACTTTCCCTTATTCCACTACCCTCTCCTAACACTTCCATATCTCAACCACCTCAGTTGGTTAGTGACTGTGACGGGTTTGATAATCAGATTTCTAGAAGAAGGGGATGGAGTTCGGATGATTGCCTTACAGGACCGCAGATTAATTGGCCAGTAATTCCGGGAGAATGGACAGCTTCTAGTCAAGCTTATCAAAACTATGTTCATTTTGCCCAACAGTATTCACAGTCTGCAGATCCCTCGGTGAGATTAACTGCTCACTTTGCTTGGTACCTGGCGTATATGCATAGGCACTCTCATACTGATTCAAAGCCTATTCCAAAGTTGTGCATGAATGTCAATGTAAACATTGATTCCCAATAGCTGGAGATATTGTATTTTCATGCCCTTTGTTTGCCTAGCAGATACTTGGTCCTGTTGGAAAGGATGTGCTATCTCCAATTTTTCCAAAATCCTCCTAAAAACTTTGTAGATGAATCCTTATCTATGGATCGATTCCGACAACATCAATCTTTTAAGAGGGATCATCTTCATTGATGCCTTTCCAATGTATCGTGGAAGCTTTTTAATGAAAAACTCTCTTTTTGAAGGAGTCATTCAGATGGTTGTGTTGTGTATTAGTGTTTGTGTTGTGAGTTCCTTTATGTCAAACGAACGTGGTGGTTTCCTATTGGATTTTGTGTACGAGCTATGTTTTGGAGATTTGTAGAGATGGGGTCGTGGTTGGAGAGTTGAAGCTGATGCTGATGAAGAAGAAGAAAACTTTTATATCCTTTACAAATTTGTTGTGATTTTTTAGTTTGATAAGAGGTGTTAATGTATAAAGAGTTTCCTTTCTTTGTATTTTTTATATCAGAAACAGGTTATAAGTTGGGGTCGTGGTGGATGGATTCTTTGTGAAAAGATATTAAAGATCAAAGTTGAGCTTTTCCCTGAACTTGTATTCCCTTTTTCCTGGGTCGCGAGGACGCTTCCTTATTAAGTGTGGGGATATGTTGAGTGTTGAAATGACTTGTTTTTTGGCTGATTTTTGTTGTTTTTCAGAGCTGAATGGTTGATTTTATGGGATGATTGATTGATTTGGAAGTGGTTTGAGAGTGTTTTGGATGATATTGATTGTGTTTTGGAAGTTCATGATGTTTGTTGATGGTTCTATGATGTTCTGATAGGTTCTGAATGGTTCTGTATATCTTCTGTTTTGTTCTGTTTTGGTCTGTTTTGTTCTGATTGTCTTCTGTAAGGAGGGAAGGAGTATTCATTGATGAAGAATGAGATATTTTGAAAGCTTATTGAATGGTTTGTGAGAGTTTGGAATGATTTGAGAGTGAGTTATGTGGTTTTGATAACCTTCTGTAGGTCTTCTGTAGAGCTTCTGCTTCTGTTCTGTTTCTGTTCTGTTCTGTACTGTAGATGTTCTGGTACTGTTCTGTAGACTGTTCTGTATGCTTCTGTAAGTGTTCTGTGGAATGTATGTGTGACTTTGGGAAAGTTTTCTAGCCTTGGAAAGAGGTGAATACAAGTGCAAAAGAGCTGAAAGAAGTGGAAGAAGTAACTGCTGAAGACTCAAGAGAAGACTAGAGTGAAGTGACAGTAGTGAGCTATGAAAGGACACTGTAGTGGCTCTGGTGACCCTTCATATCAGACATACCTCTTGGGAGGGGTATCCACGACCTAAGAGTGATTATTGAGAGTGATTTTTGAGAGATTGTAGTGAGGATATGATGTATGATTGATAGAGTGAGATAGAGAGAGTCAGAGATAGCCAATTCTACTCAAACAGAGTGATTGTATATGAGAGATTGAGAGAGAAGACTATGAAGATATTGAAGATGAATACTATGTGATGTATTTCCATTTCAAGATGGTGTATTCCTTTGCTTTCTTTGTTCTATTGATGGATTTTGTGAAGATGTTGAAGAATATGGTTGATTCTATTAAAACCGTGGGAGATCTACATGATGCTGCATAACGATTTGTTGTGCCTGGTGTTCTTTTCTTCATTGTGATAATATGAAACATGATAAACAAGCTTGTTGATGTTACAAGATAGATTTTCTTGCAAGAGAATTCCCTTTTCCTTGGTGTTCCTCTTGGGGCTCCAGGAGATGGCTGGAATTGTGCCATATGGGAGACGTAGCAGCAGCATGAATGAACCAAGCATAGTTTGGAAGAGAGACCTGCAAAATCGATAATGGGAGTAAGTTCACAGAAGAACTCTCAGAGAGATATGCTTTGTATGTAGAGATCCATCTCCTCCAAGTTGGGTAGGTGTTGTTGTCCACAGACATAAGTATGATAGCAACTCTAAAAAAAGGTAATGTTGAAGCTATACTTGCCCAATCTCAATGATTGAGGTGCCAAGAAGGAGATCTAGAAGTAGAGAAACACTTCTTCAGAAGGAAGTTCAGAGAGATTTGACCTGTGGAGAGAGATATGAAGGCTCCAAGTTGACAGGGTGTTGTTGGCTATGGCTGCCATGGAAGCTTCATTGAAGGTAGGAATGCAAATGAAGTTGGAGATGGGGTTTAGCACTCAAAATAAGCTGAGCAGAGAGTGAAATGGAGCTAACATATGCTAAGCCATGCTCAATTGAGCTCTGATACCATGTGAAAAGATGCGGGATCTAGAGTATGACAGATGCTATGGTGGATAAAATATAAAGATAAATATCATGATAACATGGACAAAGACAATGACTTGACTTATTACACAAGTGAATTAGGTTCCAAGATTGAGACTTGGGCTCATAAACACATTCTTGTGTATAAAACTGAAAATGACATTATATTCATCTCATATGAAAATGACAAGCAAGTACAATGCTTTATAGGAAAGTCTAGGAAGCACATCCTTCTTCTGTGTTTATGGGATTCTTGTCCTGAGCCTCACCACTCCTTCCAAAGAGACTAAAGTAGGTGTGATTGAAAATATCTCAACATAAGGCAACTATAAGGGAATAGGTAATGAGGACCTTGGCAAGATACCCGGTCATGTAAAAGGGGGATGGGTGCGCAAGGGATTGAGGGCTTGTATATAAACTCAAGAAGTGAATGAGAAGCTCATTCTTGGGTGTGTGACTAAAGTGGTCTCTTCTTCTTCTCATCTTCTCTCCCTCTTGCTTGCTTAGCAAGACCAACTGAACCAAAGGAACAAACATAAAATAACTTTTGTGTGAGGGCGAGGGATCTTGGAGAAGAAGCTCTCCATCATCTCCTCCCTTCTTCTTCTTCTTCTTCTTCTTCTTCTTCTTCTTCTTCTTCTTCTCTTCTCTTCTCTTCTCTTCTCTTCTCTTCTCTTCTCTTGCACATGGCTATGAAGGATGGTGTTTGAGGTTGCTTGAGCTCGTATCTCAAAACGTGGAGCTACTAGTTTTCTTGAGGGAGGAGGCTACTCATTCAGGCATCAAGATAAGCTCACTACACCCCCAAGGATTGAAGGCACATCACGACTAGGTGAGAGAGAGCCATTTGTGCCCGCTTGAAATGCTTAAAGCAATAAGAGATCCGTGGGTCTTGGTGGATGAGGTTGAGCTTCCGCTACATACATGTACTTATACAAATACTTAATAGCCACCACTATGGAACACACCTCCACATTGATGTGTGCATAATACTTCTTACTCAAGAAAGGATTATATGGAACAACCCACTGATTACCAATGATATTACCATTTATAATCACCTTGTTTCCATCATCTCACCTTTGATAGATGGGATAGCCAGAACTATCAATCGTTGTCATGCCCACTAATTTTTTAGGGTAGCCTTTAGTACATGTATATTTTTCTATGCAAGGACTCTTGGGGTTCAATTGTCCACAAGGGCTATGAATGTTGCATTTTGAAAATTGTCTCAAATAAGGCTAGAAACTTAACTTTGTTAGGCAACTTAGCACAAACCATTCTATCATAGTGACATGCTTCAGAAGGTTTGAAGACTAATATAAAATTAGCAAAGTATGAGAATGTGATAGTCTCCTCTTTTGGAATTCAGTCAAAGTAACATAGCTTGCGACCTTTCCAAAGAGGTCTCTTCGCAAAAATGTGTGCATCAAATCAGTGTGTTTTTTTAAAAACACTTGAGTTGTAAAATCCAACAGTTATAAGCACTTTGTCCAGGAAAAAAAGCATCTATTATCTCTAACCACTTCAGATTACATATCATTATTATAAAAACGTCAGGTTTACCCTTGCATCACACTATAGCCATGGCATCCTTATACAATTGGTACATATGCATTGGCCCATCCCTGAATGATGATGGCAAAACTATCCTCTTACCAACAAAGGCACTAGCAATCTACATTGGCCCATTATTATTTTCCCCCACCATGTTTTCCAAGCCTTTATAGATCTTGGATTGCAACATTGACTAATTTTCTTACACCAACCCAACTTGCATTGCTCTATACTACAATAAGCGTCAACAATAAACTGTTGCAATAGTCGACCACTATGCAATATGCACACCTTAGTATCTTCATGCACTTGAAGTCGAAACGCATAAAATTGTATTTGGGTAACATAAATTTTATTGGAAAATTCGTGTATATTAATAGGAACATTGACATCACTATAGGGAACCTTTACATGCCAACCATCATTACCCATCAGGAAAAGGAGAATATATAGGATTGGCATATATGCTCTATGTAAGTTTAAAATAGCAAGTGAATATCCTGGCGATCAAGAACACTCTCATCACCCTGCCTTGGCATGATAGTAGCAACCTTTGCCGCAGGAGTTGAGTACTGCTTGTTGGTTCTTTGAACACAAAAAATACTCACTCTTAACACTCACATGGGATTATTTTGCAATTGCACACCCACAGACCTAAAAGCTTGCACATATACATTGTGTCGATGCATCATAGGTTGCAACTCCCCAATAAAATCTGGTAAACAGATCATGCATGACCCCCAACCGATTAAGCAACTCATGCTCAATATCATAAACATAGAGTTGTGCAAATCTTAGCCTTTCTCGACATTGCATATCAGGAAGCAAAGGACCTATACGGTGATAGATAGAGCCATGAACTCTAAAGGTGTATCCATTCTTGATAGCATGCAACTCATCAACATTAGCTCTGAGGGGTATAAACGCAAGAGCATTTCTATTCCGACAATAGTGCTTTCCAAACAAAATCGACCCTTCCACCCGAGCCTCACATCTGCACTATTTAGCTAAATACCTCTCACATATTTCAAAAAGACTCCCCATGGAATGCACATCTGGCTCTTGAAACAACAACATTATTGCTACTAGATGAACATTAGTTGTAGGAAAAGTATGCAAAATGGAGCACAACCCACCATTTCAGAAATCAAAATTTGCAATACTATAAACGTGCAACTCATTAACCATGGAATTTTCCACATTGCAGTACTATAAATGTGTGACTCATTAGCCATGGAATTTTCCACATTGCAGCGATTCCTAAAATCACAACCATCGACTTATGTTAAAATATTAGGCACAACATGATCAACATCCACCATAGTCAAATCCACATCAACATTCTATTTAGGTCATTATTCCCATAAACCACTCCATTATGATTTCCTCCATCTTGGCAGCTAAACATTGAAACATTTTTAACTTATGACTCAATAATCACACAATTTTCCAAACTCCTACACTTTTGGACATTGCAACTGCATGTTGACACCAAAACATTAGTCAAATCCACATCCTATCACCACTTGCATTCCCAATGTGAAAAGGCATACCAATCATATTATTTTCCAAGCCCATGTGATGTCAGTCACTGCAACCAATTGATGATGGAAAAGCATTCAAAATCTTTTGACAAAAATACAAGTTTTGAACACCCCTACTAATGCATCTATCATGCTCTAAAATCCCTCTATGAGCCTTGAGCCTGTGTCATTCATAGTGGAGCTAAGCACACCCCTACGAACATGCAACTCATAGTCTCCCCCAGTTGCTTGATGTGAACATCCCATGTTGATTGGATGCCCATAGAATCTATTATCAATACACTTTATCAAAGGCTTAGCTTTATATATATATATATATATATATATATATATATATATATGCATGCACATTGAATGCATAATTAATATTTAAATATTAAATATTAAATATCAAATATTAAATATTAAATACAAATATACCAACTATTGTTGAATTATCAAAATTTCTCCTTGTAAACCTCGAGAAAGAGACATCACATTATACATACTCAATACACTTCACTCAAATATGCATTTTTACATTAGAAGCATTGTATATCTTAGCACATTCCATGTAGCCTTGCAAAAAAGAAGCATATAAACCGATGATCTAAGCACTTTAAAATATGTGAGATAGTATGAGCTTATAAGTTTCCCCCCAAGGAAGTATGAGCTTACAAGTTTCCTCCTAAGCACTTTAAAATATGTGCAATAGTATGAGCTTATAAGTTTCCTCCCAAGGAAGTCTTACACATCCTAGCACATCCCACGCAAGCTTCACAAAAAAGAAGCACATATTATCACCAAACAATTCTCACCCAAACACTTAAACATGCAAGATAGTATGAGCTTATAAGTTTCCCCCAAGCAAGTCTCCCACCCTAGCTACGACCACCCATTTAACAACTCAATTGTTGCAGTAAGGCATTAAACCTACTAATGTTCATTTGAAACTACAAGAACGGAAACCAATAACATCTCTAATAGCTCCAATTTGTTTCATGACCACACCAAACCTTCAAGAAACTGTAAGAATCACCAAGCATGAATGCCATAAACCTATGGCTATATCATTATCCACCTCTAGAACACTGAGAGACTCACTCATTTTAGCATGCGACATAGCAATACATTATTATTGAAGAATGGAGTGGTAGAGCCTAAGTACATAACTTTTCAATAACAAATTCAATTGCAAATCTCGACCCCACTTTTCAAGGGTGACATCACTTTTCCACACAAAAACATGCTATGAAGTCATTTTTGTGTCCCAACATCTTTACGCTTCAACTATTTTATGTATCTAAACCAAGTAATATCCGTGATGTTTGATTTGATAAAACTATACCACATAAGCTTCAAGGTACATTAGTTAAAAGAAACAATGGAGCATCAACACATGAAGGAACTTCAAGGCCAGGTCACAACATTTGTAAATCAAGAGCAAGACAAAGTGAATAATACACTATCAAAATGACTTAGAAATACTATCATAATCCACAAAAGTTTAACAATATGCTTCAAAATGGAGATTTTCATCAAAAACTCATTTCAGATGTCGTGTAGAGGCTACATATATTAAGAAAGCTATACCAACAAGTCTACGTGGTGATTCATCTACGCTAACATTGCCGAAAATATGTTAAGATAAACTTTTAAGGAAGCAAGTCGCACATCAAGAGCAATGTTCTCTAGTGCAATCAAAATGGCTTAAAAATAGTATTATAATCCACAAGGGTTTAACAATGTGCTTCAAAATTGATATTTTCATAAAAAACTCATTCCAAATGTCATGCAAAGACTACATATACCAACAAGCAAACTATGGTGATGAGCCTACATGGCAATTCATTTGCGTTAACATTGCCAAAAATCTATTAAGATAGACTTTCAAAGAAGTAAGCTGCATATCAAGAGTAATCAAGAGCGAGACAAAGGGAAGAATGTACTATCAAAATGGCTTAGAAATATCATCATGATCTGCAAGAGTTTAACAATGTGCTTCAAAATAGAGATTTTCATCATAAACTTATTTCAAATGTCATGCAAAGACCGCATATATCAAGCACGCTATAGTGATAAGCCTACGCGGCAATTCATTTGCGCTAACTTTGCCAAAAATCTATTAAGATGAACTTTCAAAGAAGTAAGCCGCACATTAAGAGCAATGTTCTCTTGTGCAACCAAGCTCTCACTCTTGTGGGCAATGTACTCACACACTTGTTAACCCCAACACGAAGAAAGCAAAAGGAAGTGGAAAAGACGCAAGGCAAAGGCGGAAAAAAGGTAGCCCGACTGAAGAAAGAAAAGGAGAAAGAGCCAAAAGCGCAAGGGCAACCTTAAAAGTCCAAGGCAAAGGCAAAAGGGGAAAGGTGCATTTTTAAATAAAAAGGCGCACCCTGAAATCTTGTAAAAGAGCGCCGGGCTCTCACCCGTGCAATTTGTAAATGTAGACGGGCAGTGGATAGGAAGCTAGGAAGATAGAAGGACAATGGGAAAAATGGCCTAGGCTATGGCCGGCCATGTAAAAAGGGGAAAAGAGGATGACTGCCCAAAAGGGAATTAGGGTTTTGTATATAAAGTTGAAAAGTGAATGAGAAGCTCATTCTTGTGTGTGGCCAAAAGTGGCTCTCCTCTTCTTCTTCTTCTCCTTCTTCTTGCTTGCTTGAGCTTGTGCTTGAGAGAGGGAGTGTGAGAGTGTGAGGGAGTGAGTGTGTGAGGGTGAGGGACCGAGGAGGAGAAGCTCTCCATCTTCTCCTCTCTTCTTCTCTTCTCTTCTCTTCTCTTCTCTTGTCTTGCTCGCGGACATGGAGCTTGGAGTGTGGAGCTTGAGGATGGAGCTTGCTTGAAGCTTGCACTTGGATCGTGGAGCTAGCGGAGTGCGCGAGAGAGGAGGTAACTCGAACGGCATCAAGGTAAGCTCACTACACCCGTAAGGTATGCATTGCGCGTCGGCTATGTGAGAGGTAGCCATTAGTGCTCGGCTTGGAACGCTTGAAACAATAAGTGGTCCAAGGGTCTCGGTGGTTGAGTGAACGCTCCCACATTTTGGTTCTGTTGCCGGGACAACGGATTCAAGCCTTGAGCGCTTGTGCGCTTCGAATCGAGAATTAGAGTAGGGTTTTCCTCAAACCGGTGCTTGAGGTAGATAGGTAGGAAGCGAGGGGGTTGAAGAGGGTATTCGATCTCCTTGGCAAGTAGGTGTTTTGCTTTCTTGAGATTTATGTTGTGGAATGGAGTAGTGTAGGCATTTAGTTCGTGATTTGGATGCATTTAGGGTAGGAAAAAACAAAGAAAAAAACAAGCAAACAGTAGGGTTCTCTGTTGCCGTATAACAGGCTAAAACAGGGAAATAGGGGACCAGATTCAAGTTTCTGGGTGAGACAGGGATAGGGAACTAGTTGTAAGGTTCTGTAGTGCTAGGAAAGGACCTTAAGAGGCCTGGGAGGCCTGGACAGACCTCAGTTCCTTGGTTTGCCTTGTGTGTGAGAGAGAGAGAGAGAACTTCTGGTTCGCAAGACGAGGGAGCGCTACCCCGATTTCTAGGCGCCAGCGATTTGTGTTGCTCCAGGTGAGTCTGGTGTTTTCCAACAAGTGCTCTAGTCAGATCTAGAAAGTCCATGGTGATTGTGTGTAGCAGACAATAAGGAGGGGTCAACCGCGTGGGAATCGCGCCTGCTGCCGACGCAGTCGGGGGACCAACTCGCTGTGGTCCGATTCCCACAATCGGACCACCCAAGTTCTGGAGTCGGACTGTCCGATTTTCAGAATCGGACCGTCCGACTGAGAGTGAGTCGGACCAGTCTGGTCCGATTCCCAGAATCGGACTTTAGCCCGATCAGACGTGCCACGTGGCACTTGGCCCACTCGGACCAACCCATCCAATTTTGAGAATCGAACGCTCGGACCAACCTGTCCGACTTGGACACTCGGACCAATCCACAATCGGACCACTCAGAATCGGACCAGCTCAAAATCGGACCTGCCAGAATCAGACCACCCTGTCAGATCTGATTCCCAAAATCGGACCACTTCGAAAATTGAACCACTTTTTGATCCGACTCCTAGAATCGAACGTGACCAAAATCGGACCACTGGTCCGATCGGACCCACCCAAAATCGAACGTCCGATTCTGATAATCGGACTCCTGAAAATCGGACAGAAAACTGTCAAAATCGGACACGTGTCTAGAACACAAATTTTGATACATCTAGACCCCGAGATTGACCCCTAAGGCTACGTAGAGCTGAAGGCACATCATAGATCCATCACTGGGCTAAAATTTAGAGCACTTAGTTCAAAATTTAGCTATAAACGGTCCTCCAAATTGTGCATGGCTTCTACCGTAACGGCCCTGCGGGCCAGGGGGGACTGCCCCCCCCGAACCCCCGCAGAGGGGGCTCTACCCACTCCGCACCTCCCCCAAGTAGGTTGGAGAGAAAACGTGCACCGTGACAGGTCCTCCAAATTGAACCCTAGTGTAGTAATGGCTCTACATGAGCATGTGTCCTCACTTGCAAAAGAGCAACCAAAAGCCCATACCCGAACAGAGAGAAACAGAGACCCTAGAACATCAATGGGCCAAACTAGCCATCAAGGGAAAAAAGGCCATGCCATGAGAACACAAAGACATTGTGTTCAGACCGTGTCTAGTCAGAGCATAATGCAACTTCAGCAAGCTACAAATGTGAATATGACTAGACATGACACTCTTGACGAGAGATGTACCTTGAATAGCATTGCACTGACGATCCAAGACAGTAGTGGAGAATCCACATCTGGTCGTGCAGTCGAGAACTCAAGGGCATCTGTCAAAAGGCTTAAATTTACAAGCCAAGACCCGGAAGATGAAGACATAGTATCACCTGCTTATCTTAGGGTCACACTCACCGTGAAAAGAGAGCATATTATCGATGCTCTAATTGATGAAGGAGCAGATTTTAATATCTTGACCTATGAATCATGGACCCTACTAGGACAACCAGAGCTCACACCAACTAGAGCAACCCTTAGCCCTTATGGGGGACATCCACAAGCACTCATAGGGAAGTGCAAAATCCTTGTGACAATTGAAACAGAAAGCTTGCCCATCCTATTTCATGTTCCTCCAAATAGTGCTAGCTGCGGGAAAGAAACCCTCCTAGAAAGACCCTTTAAAAGGGCGACCAAGTGTGAGGCCGACTATGTAGCACAGAGGATACACCTGACACTACCAGGTGTGAGGATAGTCACAACCTTTAGCAAGGGTGACCTCATCAAACCTCAAGGGAAAGGCAAGGAAGCTGCTAACGTAATGGTCAAGCCTACTAATGAGAGCAAGGACTTGTTTGAAGAGTTAATACAAGCACAGGTCGAACAACGAGAACCAGTGAGTGAGGCTAGGCCTGAAACAAGAAGGTCAAGAGACAATGCCAAGGACGGGCTTTGGACTTACAAATATCGTAGAAGACCCCAAAAGAAGCCCAAGCCTTATAGACGAAGGCATTGATGGAGAGTCAGCACAACACCGCGATGGATATCCAAAGCGTTACTACGTGCTCAAGGATACTACGCAGGTAACCAATGGATTTGGGTACCAAAATCCCCTACTGAACCGCCTCTATCAGTTGAAGGCCAGAGTGCCTCAAAAGCATGGCACAGGAGGAAATCTAAGAGAAACTCTAGGTCTTAAGGCAAGAAACCAGACATGACTGTTCGAAGGAAAGAGCCCCAGCCTAGCATGCTAAATAGACAGATGTCATACGTAGCCATTGAGCAGGCACAAAAATCGTTAGTGCCCAATGAGCCTTTGATTTCCCAAGGGGAGAACAAACATCATAGGCACAACATTGCTCATGGCAAGGCTACTCGCTCAACAAAGCAAATGGCACAATCATCTAATAGCCTTGAGAAAATCATTCAACTAGTGCCACATCCACCTAGGAGTCCTAGATCTCCTACGCCCTCTTCTCCCAAACAGACACAGGAAGCACTACGGCAGTTGTCAAGGGTGATTGCTCAATTCCAATCTCTATCTCCATCTAAGCTTCCAACCATCAAAGAGGTGGGACATGATGCCATCTGTAGCTCTCGACCCAAGGATATGCCTGAGCCACCTAATGCGACTAGATCAGCTCATGTTCCGATCTACACAAATGAGTGCTCAAAGGCCAACGAAAGACACAACCACTTCTGATCACCCTAGGGACTTGACACCGCAATCCACCAAGGGTAGCCATCCCACTAAACTAGTTGCTACTACTTCCGATCAGGGATCACAGCAGCCACAGCCCTTGGCCGTGACAATGCCCCTTGTGGAACATGTCCTTAGTAGTTTACCTGTGGAGGAGGTATCGCAACCAAATCCCTCAACAACTCCAGCACTTTCAAAGTTCCTAAAGCCTAGGATGGGGGAGTTAAACGCAGGGGAGTTGGTTGAAAAGCTAGACTCTCCGAAAAGAGCGGTAGTTGTGCCCTCACAACCGGGCAAGGCTATTCAAAAAACCACGGCTATGTCCCATAACGACACACTAGAGAAGGGAAATGCTGAGGCCCGACCAAGCACAGCAACAGTCGATATAGCCCAGGGTCCTGAGTCGTTGAGAGAGGCACCCTCATTGACCAAGAAAAAGAGGAGAAAGCAGAGAAAACAGCAACAGTTGCAGGTGGTTGTGGACCCCAAGAACATTGAGACGAAGGGCACTGGAGAGCTGATGAATAAAGCATCAAGTCCATCCACCAATGAACCCACTGATACCTCTCCTAATAGCGGTGAAACCTCAGACACATCTGTGTGCTCTGACAAACCAAAGCAACAGTTGCCATCAACAGTTGCTTGCAACACTCTATCCACTGACAATAGAACTCACATTGATCAATCAAGAGTGGATACAACGCTGTCACAACAGGGTGACAAATCTATACCAGTCACATCTGAGAAGAACCATAACGAAATAGTAGCAAAACCTCAAGAGAAACGTGAGAACCCCAAGAGCATAAGAAATCCTAGCGTTGACCAATCTTGCTCATCTAGGCCCAAGCCCCCAACCATGCTAAAGCCTAAGTAAACTCTTAGAACTTTGCATGAGATAGCAACAGAGCAAGCCCTCGTTGAACATAGAAGTGTCGCAGAATGCTTAACTGAGTTGGAGACTAAGCTCAAAGTGGTCGCGCGTGTCTGCGTCCTTGCGGACATGGGCATGATCCCCAAGGAGCAGCTTGGAGATTACTTGACCTTTCCTCTATCGTGGGAAGAACAAGAACATCTTAACGGGTACTACGACAGGCTCCTACATGAATATATACAACTCATCCCTGACAAGGAGGCTGACGAACTGCGCTTAACCGTCACGTTCAATGAAGTGCTCTGCCAACCGAATCTCGCAGACCTAGAGCTACTAAAATGACTATCAGCAGGCCAGAGTCAATTTGAGCAGCGTTGGTGCAAAGGCTGCATTGTAATGGCCGAACTAGGGGCTCAGATCATGACGGTCTCAGAAGAGCGATTGGCCAAATGGCGGTCTCAAAGAGACCCAACCTACATGGCACCAACTTCCCTTCGAGTGCTCACTGACATTCGGGGTACGGACTTAGCTGGGACTAGGCTACAGGGCCCTTTGATTGATAAGGTTCTCACTGAGGAGGAGTTACATATTGCCAGTAGACTCGGTCAAGGTACCATGCTACTCGATGTGGCAAAATATCTATCAGTATTAAGTCAGCTGCCGAATACTAGATGCGTGTGCCACGCTCCGGTACAACCCCGAGTTCTACACTTGGTTCTTATCCTCGTGAAGTGACATGGATTCATAAATATGTATATAAATAAACACTACTTTTTGTGTCACCATGTATAAACTATGTCAACACACACAAGCAATGATAGTCGGGCGTAGGGAGAAGAGTGGGGTCAGATAAACTAAGCTCCTCAAGTCCTCCTCTCATCATGCATTTAAAAGTGTGTGACCAGCCCCACCTCCAGGTGAGAGCATGCAACCTACATTGCCGCCATAGGGAGCCTTGACCAACAACTCTGATGGTGTAGGCAGGGTGTAGTCCTTTCCAATACACCTGCTTCCCTTTTTTGTCTATAATTTCGAGGATGTGCCCTATCCCACTCCACGACAACCAGTCCATGCGACTTAGCATAAACTAATATCCGCTAATGACTGGAGGCCACATGAACATCAGCATGGGGGCCATTCCTCTACAACAAACACCGCATGCCTCACCCCTCCCCTTCTTGTCATATACGCTTCATAAACCACACTAAAATCCCTTCCATGCAAACAGTTGTATCCAGTATCAAGGTCTAAACCCTTGGATTGCGTCTTGCAGGTTTCCTTTTGCGGTGGAATGCATGGAGAATCATGGAGATCTAGCATGCAAAGACGCTCTTCACACACGACGGGAGCACGTGGCACGCGCCCCTCCACCGGAGCGCTATGTGCCCACCATCAAGAGATACGCTAAGAAGCGAGGCCCTAAGCACCACTGTCCAGGGTGAAGGCCGAAGAATCCTCGAGTCAAGAAAGGCGAGACTCGAAACACGCAATAGGTGGCAGCACTACTGGATGGGATAGATCTTTGGGCAAAAGTGTTCAATGCCCGATCATCGCAAGACCATCGATCCTCCAAGGAGCCGTGGCAAAGCCACGCTGCTGAAATCACGAATCACCCTTGCCAACCACCCACATTGCATGGCCCAAAACACATTCATGGGTCACGCTCCCTTTTTGGGTCAAGCTCTATAGTTGGCTCATGGAAATCGTTACCTCAACTATACCAACATCGCATGTGCCGCAAGGAGGTTTGCAATATCTCAAGTGTATCTCCCCCTTTCGCCAACTGCTTCTCTAACAACGAGGCTAGGGCGCAATCATCATTGTACTATCCATTTCCTAAGCCTTCGAAGCTTAACATTTTCCAACCCATTGAAAGGCTGATAGCCTCAACATATTGTAATGGTTGTACTCAGGCAGGTCAAAAAAAAAAAAGAAGAAGAAGAAAGAAAAGAAATGAACAAAAAGAAGCACCCACAATCACATCACAGCACCTAGGGGTCCTCAAATTAGGTACGTCCAGTGACCTTGATCGACTGGCTCTGTCCCTAGTCCCCTAGCCCTTTAGCATCACCCACAATTTTTCAGGGCACATCAAGGGTAGGACATACCTGGGGAGCTTGTCTCGCCTAGGATTAGACCTGTCACCCTGACCCACTTGCACAATTTTCTTTTGCACTCTGCCTTAGTACCATTGCAATCAGTGGTGATAAGCACCGCACGATTGGCCATGAAAAGTACACCGTACTCATCAAGCAAGTCTAATAGTTTCCAGCTACTGAAAGTGCAGTGTCCCTGTATTCAATTATGCTCCGTCGTGCAGTCACAATGCAAAGGATGTCTCATATACCTTCACGTGTCCTTCTTTTCAACATGGATAACTTTGCTTCATCCACACATTGTTATGAGAAACTAACCCACAGTCTTCTAACTACATAATATCTAAGTATGCACGAGCACTTACATAATATCTGCACCAAAGTATATGCACAGTTTAGGTCCTCAAGTGCAGGGCAATACTCTCAGCTTGCTTAGATATCGACCTGTCTCCCAAACTAATCAAATATGTCTTGTGCACGATAAGAAGACTAGCACTACCCCTTAGGGAGAAATCACACGAGAGGTTTTCAAATTGCAGATATTGAAGCCTCCAACGAAATTTCAATCGCTCCTTATCAACACTCAACTTTGAATGCTTGACCCTTACCATCCAACAAGCCCGCAAGGAATCTTCATGTGCAGAATCCCCAACAAACCAACACTGGTGCTGGCCATCAATGCAATCCCCAACACAGCATAGCCCTATCACCAACTCCAACAACCTTCCACCAGCCACCTTGGCCACCAATAGGCCCCCAGGACCTTCTGCTACACCACCACCAACACTCCTCCACGGAAACCACAGGCATCCTTGTCACCCACGTCTTCGGTGCATGCTACAGCCTGCTACCTATGACGGTGAGTGCCATGGGACTGGCACTCGTCTAAGAGGGGGGTAATGTTAACTCCAACACAAAGAAAGCAAAAGGAAGTGGAAAAGACGCAGGGCAAAGGCGGAAAAAAGGTAGCCCGACTGAAGAAAGAAAAGGAGAAAAGGCCAAAAGCACAAGGGCAAGCTTAAAAGTCCAAGGCAAAGGCAAAAGGGGAAAGGCACATTTTTAAATAAAAAGGCGCACCCTGAAATCTTGTAAAAGAGTGCCGGGCTCTCACCCGTGCAATTTGTAAATGTAGACGGGCAGTGGACAGGAAGCTAGGAAGATAGAAGGACAATGGGAAAAAGGGCCTAGGCTATGGCCGGCCATGTAAAAAGGGGAAAAGGGGATGACCGCCCAAAAGGGAATTAGGGTTTTGTATATAAAGTTGAAAAGTGAATGAGAAGCTCATTATTGTGTGTGGCCAAAAGTGGCTCTCCTCTTCTTCTTCTTCTCCTTCTTCTTGCTTGCTTGAGATTGTACTTGAGAGAGGGAGTGAGTGTGTGAGGGTGAGGGACCGAGGAGGAGAAGCTCTCCATCTTCTCCTCTCTTCTTCTCTTCTCTTCTCTTCTCTTCTCTTGCTCCTCATGGACATGGAGCTTGGAGTGTGGAGCTTGAGGATGGAGCTTGCTTGAAGCTTGCACTTGGATCGTGGAGCTAGCGGAGTGCGCGGGAGAGGAGGTAACTCGAACAGCATCAAGGTAAGCTCACTACACCCGTAAGGTATGCATTGCGCGTCGGCTATGTGAGAGGTAGCCATTAGTGCTCGACTTGGAACGCTTGAAACAATAAGCGGTCCGAGGGTCTCGGCGGTTGAGTGAACGCTCCCACAACACTCCATCCTCTATATGACCTGCACTAAAGTGGAAATGTCATAAACCCATGGCTATATCATTACCCACCTTCAGAACACCCAGAGACTTGCTCATTTTAACATGAGCAACATAACAATACATTATTATCGAAGAATGCACTGGTAGAGCCTAAGCACAAAACTTCTCAACAATGAATTCAATTGCAAATCTCGACCCCACTTTTCAAGGGCAACATCTATTTTCCACATAAAAACATGCTAGGAAGCCATTTTTGTGTCCTGATACCTTTAACCTTCAACTATTTTATGTATCTAAACCAAGTAACGAGATCGCTTTAATTAAATTGTATCCACTGTATTTGATTTAACAAAACTATTTATTGCCACATAAGTACATTGGTTAAGAGGAACAACATAGAATCAACACACAAAGGAACTTCAAGGCCAGGTTACAAGAGCGAGAAAGAGGGAAGAATGCGTTATAAAAATTACTTAAAAATAGTATCATAATCTGCAAGAGTTTAACAATGTTCTTCAAAATGGAGATTTTTATAAAAAACTCTTTTCAAATGTCATGCAAAGACTATATATACTAGCAAGCAAACTTTCAAAGAAGTATTATCATGTATTAAGATAAACTTTCAAAGAAGTAAGCTACACATCAACAAGAGCAATATTCTCTAGGGCAATTAAGCTCTCACTCTTGTGGGAAATTAACTTACACACTCCGTCCTCTATACGACTTGCACTGTTAATAATGTCCTTCAGCTTCTCTTGATCATCTAAAGATCCAGCACGTGGCCATCAAATTTTTTGAATGTGTTCATAAATGCCACCTATATAACCCCTAATCTCTTCTAAGTCTCCTTATATCGTTACTGCATTAGCAAGGTTCCCTTCATACTTCTCTTCCAATATTCTCTCAATCCTTTACAGACGTGCACCAATACTCTTATCAAGAGAAATTGAAGCTTTTTGATGCTGAGACAATGTCTTCACCTGCTTTTCAATCCCATCCAAGGGACGAATTATCCTCAAGAAACCATCAGAATTATTGTGCCCTCCAATATGCTTGAGCGCACAATAAATTGCATTTTTCTTTGTGGCATCTTTCATTTTGCATACAATATTTTCTAAACACACATTCTTGTTTGATGTGCAGAAGCCTCCAGACTAGAGAAAAAGCACATGTTAATCTTGAGAGATATATAAACCATTCTCTCTTTCTCTCTATCTAGCTAACTAACTTACTAGGCAAGTAATGTAACCAACACAGTCAAACTTCTCTCTCTCTCTCTCTCTCTCTCTCTCTCTCTCTCTCTCTCTCTCTCTCTCTCTCTCTCTCTCTCTCTCTCTCTCTCTCTCTCTCTCTCTCTCTCTCTCTCTCTCTCTCTCTCTCTCTCTCTCTCTCTCTCTCTCTCTCTCTCTCTCTCTCTCTATCCAACTAACCAACCTATAAAATTCGCAAGAGAGAGAGAGAGAGAGAGAAGAGAACCTACTAATAGATAGAGAGAGAGAAGAAGAGAACCTACTAATAGCTAGCCAACTAACTAATATCATATATATATATATATATATATATATATATATATATATATATATATAACCACCTAACTAATCAACCTACTAACCGATATAAACATGAACTAACATCATAAAATCAATCAACTAACAACCAAGTAATAACTAACTAACCAACTAATCAACATAAAACAACATGTTACTAACATGACTAATAACAACTAAATACAAACACAAACTAATCTACTCTTTCACTAAGCAAGTAACGTAACCAACACAGTCAAACTACCTTCCCTCCCTCCCTCTCTCTCTCGCACCTCTCTCTCTCTCTCTCTCTCTCTCTCTCTCTCTCTCTCTCTCTCTCTCTCTCTCTCTCTCTCTCTCTCTCTCTCTCTCTCTCTCTCTCTCTCTCTCTCTCTCTCTCTCTCTCTCTCTCTCTCTCTCTCTCTCAAATTTGATGGGTTGGTTAGTTAGGTAGAGAGAGAGAGAGAGAGAGAGAGAGAAGAAGAAGAAGAAGAAGAAGAAGAAGAAGAAAAAGAAGAGAGAACCTACTCATAGCTAATCAACTAACTAATATTATATATATATGTCTCTCTCTAACCACCTAGCTAACTAACCTACTAACCGACATAAACATGAACCAACATAAAAAAATCAACCAACTAATAATTAACTAACTTACTAACTAACCAACTAATCAACATAAAACAACCTATTAGTAACATGACTAATAACAACTAAACACAAACATAAACTAATCTACTTTCTCACTAAGCAAGTGACGTAACCAACATAGTCAAACTACTCTCCCTCCCTCCCTCTTTCTCTCTCACTCTCTCTCTCTCTCTCTCATTCTCTCTTCCTAAACTAACTAACTAACCAACATAACTAGCCTATTTCTCTCTTTCTCACACACCTCCTTTCTCTCTCCCTCCTCTCTCTACCCAACTAACCAAACCATAAAATTTGCAAGAGAGAGAGAGAGAAGAAGACAGAGGAGAGAGAGAGAAGAAAAAGGAGGAGAGAGGTGAGAGAAGAGAGAAGATAAAGAAGAATGAGAGAGAGAGAGAGAACGAGAGAACCTACTAATAGCTAACCAACTAACTAATATTATATATATATATATATATCCCTGTGTACACCTAACTAACTAACCTACTCATTGATATAAACACAAACTAACACCATAAAACCAACCAACTAATAACTAACTAACCAACTAATCAACATAAAATAACTTGTTACTTACATGACTAATAACAACTAAACACAAACATAAACTAATCTACTCTCTCACTAACATAACTAACCTACACACACTCGACCAACTAACAACCTACCAACTCACAATAAAGAAGAAAGAATCTACTAGCCGTACTACCCAACTAACCAACCTACTTCCCTCTCTTATCTCCTACTTTCTCTCTCTCCCTCCCTCTCTCTCTTTCTCGACCCAACTAACTAGCCCATAAAATTCATGAGAGAGAGGGAGAGAGAGAAGACAAAAAAGGAGAAGAGAGAGAGAGAGGTGAGAGAAGAGGAAGAAGGAGAAGAGAGAGGGAGAGAGAGAGAGACAATAACAAGAAGAAGAAGAAGAAGAAGAATGAGAGGAGAGAGAGTGCATGTGTGTATATGAGAGAGAAAAGAAGAATCAGAGTGAGTGAGTGAGAGAGAGACGAAAGGGGGGAGAGATGGCTCGACTATCTCAACAATTGAGGAATGTCACTTTGAACAAGAATGTTATAGGTGGATTGATTATTTAATCCTATTGGGATTTTAAACTGTGAGTGAGCTATACAACCACTCGGTAGAAGTAAGGCAGCAATGCCACATGATGTTATTGCCAATGCTATATGACCACCATTGTACACATTCACAACGAAACACTTATACAAGAAAGTCTTCCCAAACCCACCAGGGCCATCCAAAAAATATATATTCCTAGTATTTGCATCAACAACATCCAGAACTGCTCTAAAGGTAATTCTTTGTCCCTCATTCAACATTGTCTCCATATATTTAGAAACCCTATGTTGTTCCAATGTGCTGTATATATTTTTATCTCACAAAAGGGGGTTAGCATGCAATTGAGATTTTGGTTGATGAGCTTTTGGTAACCCATCAAAATCAGAGAGTCTTTGCCCTAGATGGCATAAAAGGTCTTGAAGATGTAACAAAGCCATGTTAAATACCTCATGTTGTAGAACATTAGAAGAGGCATGCATATGCTATAGTTGTAATCTATACAGGATATCATCCACCATTGGTACCAAAAACCTTTCTCACAACTGGGCAGGTTAAGCAAGCTCACAAAGACCAAAATTGCAACAAACAAAGTACAAAGTTAAGCATCAGTCTGCACAAAGGCAGCTTCTTCCAAGAACATAACATACACATCATCACTCTCCAACATACCTCTTGCAATGCATGCATCCCTAAAAGTATCATAAATCACATTGTCAATAGTACACAAATCTTCAAAAGAAGTACACCCTTGACATTGTTAAAATCGTCCGAAAATACTAAAGCTCACTACATGTAGGTGCCACAAAATACATCTGACCACGTATTCCCTTGCTTCCTCTTTGTCCACATCTCATGTCATGCATTCCACACCTAGTGCATTGATAGTGAAGAGTTCTAACCTTTGGATGAATGCAATTGCACACAAACCATTCAATAAGAGTAGTTTTTTGGACGTCTTCATTCTGCACAACATCCAATATATTATATGTATCTCAAAACACCACATAATTCTCACAAGACAAGTGTATCTACAATCATTGTATATTAGGCTTTTAATTGTCCAATGGGTAATCATAGATCCACCAACATGCCTCAAACAAAAAAACATATCATGCATCCAAATAACTTTGGATCTCATCCACTTCATGAACATTGCCACTATTTTGTACCAAATCAACCCCATTAGAAAATTTGATAGTTGCATAGGCATGCCCCTTATTTACATACTTATACAAATACTTAACATCTGCTACTAGTACACCTCCACATTTATGTATGTGTGGTATTTATTATCCAATTAAGAAGAATATCTGAAGAAACCCAATGATTATCAATAACATTACCATTTATGATCATTGTGTTTCCATCATCTCTCCTTTCATAGATGGGATATCTAGAACTATCAACCATTATCATGTCCACTAATATTTGCGGGTACTCTTCAATAGTACACATTTACCTTCTTCCAAGTAAGGACTCTTGGGGTTCAATTCTCCACAAAGTGTCATGAATATTGCATTTTGAAATTGTCTCAAATAAGGTTGGAAAATTAACTCTATCATGCAAATTAGCATAAACCATACTATCATAGTGACACGCTTTGGAAGGTTTGAAATATTGCTCTAAAATTAGCAAAGTATGAGAATATGGTAACCCCCTCTTTTGGAATTCAATCACACTAGCATAGCGCACAACCTTTCCAAAGAGGTCTTTTCACAACAATGTGTGCATCAAATCAGTATGTTTTTGGTGAAACACCTTGTCAAATCTACCTCAAACATTTTGTTCTGAAACATCTTGTCAAATCTACCTCAAACAATGTTGGAAATTTCATCTTGCGAGATGGAGTAAGCACACATAAGTTAGCAACAAGGATGCAAGAAGTTTGGTTTTGAGTAATTGAGCAAGTGGCATGGGTTTTGAACTTAAGTAACGAGATATATTTATGATTATGTCTAACACTATTTAGAGTGATGGATATGTTGATTCAACCAAAAGTGAGCATATACACAGATGTTATGAAGTTTCAAAGCCAACGAAGGAAGTAACCAGCTCCCATTGGTCTTGTTCAAGTGCTTGTGTCTCAAATGATAGCGCATAGGAAATGCAAAATAGTAAACATTGGGAGTGTTGCAACATTTACATCAAGACCATGGGCCAATTGATATCTAGCATCCAAATTTGCTATTCATGCATTATAAGATAGTTTAAGCTAAGGGGAGACACTTGGATTTTGAAATTAGAATTTGAAGATCCAAAGTTGCTATTCATGCATTATCATATAGGGCTAAGGGGGGACACCTGGATTTTGAAATTAGAATTTGAAGATGAGAAGTCAAGTCCATTCCTTCTATCAATTCCACCAGTTGGATCATTGATCCTAAGTGTGCAACAAGGTTTAAATTCAAGCACAATAGCATTGTTGAGAAGAACATACCTTGTATGAAATTGGATGGATTTGAAGCCATTCGGGGTTGTTGAGTGTTGAAATGACTTGTTTTTTGGATGATTTTTGTTGTTTTTGAGAGCTGAATGGTTGATTTTATGGGATGATTGATTGATTTGGAAGTGGTTTGAGAGTGTTTTAGAAGATAATGATGGTGTTTTGGAAGTTCATGATGTTTGTTGGTGGTTCTGTGATGTTCTGATAGGTTCTGATTGGTTCTGTATACCTTCTGTTTTGTTCTGTTTTGGTCTGTTTTGTTATGATTGTCTTCTGTAAGGAGGGAAGGAGTATTGATTGATGAAGAATGAGATATTGAGAAAGCTTATTGAATGGTTTGTGAGAGTTTAAAATGGTTTGAGAGTGAGTTATGAGGTTTTGATAACCTTCTTTAGGTCTTCTGTAGACTGTTCTGCTTCTGTTCTGTTCTGTTCTGTACTATAGCTGTTCTGGTACTATTCTGTAGACTGTTCTGTATGCTTCTGTAAGTGTTCTGTGGAATGTATGTGTGACTTTGGGAAAGTTTTCTAGCCTTGGAAAGAGGTGAATACAAGTGCAAAAGAGCTGAAAGAAGTGGAAGAAGTAGCTGCTGAAGACTCAAGAGAAGACTAGAGTGAAGTGACAGTAGTGAGCTATGAAAGGACACTGTAGTGGCTCTAGTGACCCTTCATATCAGACATACCTCTTGGGAGGGGTATCCACGACCTAAGAGTGATGATTGAGTGTGATTTTGGGAGATTGTAATGAGGATATGATATATTATTGATGGAGAGAGAGAGAGAGAGAGACTCAGAGATAGCCAATTCTACTCAAACAGAGTGATTGTATATGAGAGATTGAGAGAGAAGACTATGAAGATATTGAAGATGAATACTATGTGATGTATTTCCATTCAAAGATGGTGTATTCTTTTTCTTTCTTTGTTCTATTGATGGATTTTATGAAGATATTGAAGAATATGGTTAATTCTATTAAAACCGTGGGAGATCTACATGATGCTGCATGAAGATTTGTTGTGCCTGGTGTTCTTTTCTTCATTGTGATCATATGAAACATGATAAACAAGCTTGTTGATGTTACAAGATATATTTTCTTGCAAGATAATTCCCTTTTCCTTGGTGTTCTTCTCGGGGCTCCATGTTTTTGGTGCGCAGCCGGGGAAACTTGCCATCAACAAGCACCAAAAGAGGCTGAAAATGAAGAAAATGGCATTGCGAAGAAGAGAAGAATTCAATGGATGTTTGTAAAATTCCTTCTTCCACTGAAGAGTTGGAATTTCTCATAATCAAAGCCACTTTCCACAAGAAGTTCATCCCACAATGGCGGAAACACATCACCATCATGATGCATGCTCTATGTGGTGGACAGTTTCCTCTTCCTGTTGAAGCAGCAGAAACTTGCATCTTGGTGGCAAACTGTTTGGGAACAAACTAAAGAGCAGAAACAGAGAGAATGACCATCCATGGAAGATTTGGCATTCATTGAGAAGTTTCCAGATAACATCAAGTGGGAGATTGTGAAGAAGCTTCAGGAGTCTTGGTCTGTAGAGGTTCACAAAGACAAGAAGGAAAAAAGTTGGAATTTGTTCGTGGATGCTCAACAGCAAGATACATGGGATGCTTGGTGTACTGATAATCTTTTGTTTGTTCAATGAGCAACCCACTGGAAGTTGGTAGACAGAGTGTTTTTCACAACATACACTATTGAAACCATCAGAAGCTGGCATTATTATGATGATGGCACCACCACCATGCTCAGACGTATGCATTTTGACACCTTCAGAACCGAATACCTTCCTCTGTGCAGTGGTATGAAAGCAGAATTCGGGGACATTGAAAAGAAAGAAGTAGAAGAAATGTTGGCAAGAGAGTCCTCCAGAGACTGAAGCTTTCTGTTAACCCTCTGTGGAGCACTAACAACATAGGGGAGCCACACCCCTGATGAATGACGCAATAAAGAGGCAAGCGTTAGAACGAGTCCAGAGGTACGTGAGAAGAGAAAAAGCAAAAATCAAGGCTGAGAAAGAACTAGCAGCAGAAGCCGCCTTTGACGCCCTTGCGTAACTCTTTACAGAAGTCCCAATGGCACATCAAGCCCTTCCTCCTCCTGCTGGAGGTCCACTTCCAAGCCAGATCCGTCCTGGAAATATTGATGACAGGCCAGCGAATGTAGTTCCATTGCCAGTTTTTAAGGGAGAGTACAATGAAGACCCCGATCTTCATGTAGCAGAGTTTATGGTAGCATGTGTGGCTAACAATGCCAGAACCCCTGAGCATTGGTTAGCAATATTCCCCGCCACTTTCAAGGGCGCGGTGTTTCAGTGGTATGAGAGACAAGCAGTATGAACTTTTGGCACATGGGACGACCTGAAGTTGGCCTTCCTCACTAAATTCAGGCGTGAAGGTTTTGAAGAGCGGATGAGAGAGGAATTTATGAACCTAAGTCAGTCCTCTGGAGAAAGAGTGGAAGCCTATGTCTCACGAATGGAGTCCATCCTGAAGAGATGGACTAACCATAATCTAGATAATGGCATTCAAAAGGGGGTTTTTCTCACAGGATTACAACCAAAAGTCCGTAAGTTTGTGGAGCTACAAAGACCAGCCACCCTGCAAGCTGCAACAGAAGGTGCAAGACTGTACGATGAAGTGGAAGCTAGATTGGCGATGAATACAGGAAGAGGAGTCCTACCTCCTCTGCTGCCAGGAATGATGTATCCACCAAATGCAGTCCCAGGGACTGTTCCCTACCCCTACCAACAGATGCCCTCGGTATCACAGTACAGTGCACCAAATCCACAGTGGCCACAATCCATGCCTCAAATGGTGGTTCAACCACAACAACCATGGTCTCAACCAATTTCCTCAATGCCAAATCAGCAGCAACAGTGGAACCCTACCAACTGGAGTCAACATCCAATCGTTCAAATAGGAGCTCTGAATCAAAACCAGAACAGAGATCCCTCTGTACCAGCCCAACCCGTTTATGCAGTGATTGCAGAGACTCCTCAAAATCCTCCTGCCAGTGCCTCAGGAGGTGAAAGCTTGAAGGACCACTTATCTAACTCAATTGCAAATATCAAAAAGGAGTTGATGGATGTGATTACAGAACAACTACAGACATTGAAAGTGAATACCGCTAGCATATCCAATGTTGCAGGAGGAGGAAGAGATGTCATGCGGTCAAATACTTGGTGTGGTAAGTGTCATCAAGCAGGCCATTTAGCCATTGAATGTACACGAAAACCAACAATTCCTGGAGCCTTCTGTTCCTACTGTTTGCGGAAGAACCATACAGAGGACATTTGCTCTCTGAAGGAGATGCATGATAGGAGAAGAAAGGAAGAAGACGCAAGATTCAACTTGCTGGAATCCAAAATGACAACACAAGATAGTGGACCCAAGCCTAGAGAGTTTGGTCCTAATTTCGGACCCAGAAGATTTCCCTCTCAAAGTTACAGAGGAAGACAGTCTGGCGGTGGTCAGAGATCAGAAGTGGAGTGTTACAGATGCGGAGAAAAGAGACACATTTCACCAAATTGTCCAAATCCTCGAAGGTCAGTGGATTACAAGCCCTTATGCAGTCGATGCAAAGGAGAAGGCCACACTGCAAAAGACTGTCCAAGCCCAGCCCCAATGAAAAACAGTGCTACTGATAGTCCGTCCAAGGCTCCAGAGCCTACCTCCAATTTAGTGGAATTGGAAGTTAGTGCCATCACGCATGCAAAGCAGAAGGAACCGCCTATCCAGAAAGAAAATAACCCTCCTGCCAGAATAGTGAAGTTCAATCTTCCACCAGAAGAACAGAACAGAACAGAGCCTAACAGTGCCGTACAGAGCCCTACAGTGCCACAGAGAGTTACAGAGACAGTTACAGAGACAGGACCAGAGGTCCAGGATATAGAAGAGGAGGAAGTGCCACAAGTGGCAGAAGAAGTTCCTGTAATTCCTCTGTTGGAAGAAAGAGGGAAAATGAAAATGGGTGTTGCCCCATTCCCTAATCGGTTAGAGAAGCCAGTGGATCCTATTAAGAAATACGATCTGGTCAGAGATCTAGATACCTTTAGACCAAATCTTACATCCCGTCAATTATTGATGTTGTCTCCCAGTTGCCGAAAAAGGTTCAAAAGTATACTGATAAGAAGACATGGCTTAAGGATTGCTCCCTCAACAGCAACAAAGTCCAACAAGGCTCCAGAGCCTGTAAAAGAAGTGGATGTGGCTAATGCTTTCCTAGATCCAGGTACTCCAGAGACTGGCGTATGGATAGAAGGCTGTTTCATTGCAAATGCACTGATTGATGGAGGTTCATCAGTGAACATTATGACAGATGTGACAATGAAGGATCTAGGCTTACAAGGTGTGCAATCAACCCAATGGCTCATCAGACTAGCGGACCAAAGTAGAATTAAGCCTTTGGGCATTCTCCCATATGTGAAGACTACAGTGGCTGGAAAGGATTATTGGCTAACCTATTTGGTGGTGAAGCCAAACTCTTATGGTACATCCTATCCTCTGTTACTAGGTAGACCATGGCTTTTTGAAGCCCGAGCAAGGACGGATTGGTTCAAAGGAACTTTGACCTTGGGTAGAGGACCCAATAAAGTGGTGCTGAAACTGTATGGTTCTCAAAAAGGACATGGATCCACCTCCTTGGAATTATCTTCTGACTCCCCTAATGAGGCTACGGATGGAACATCAGCAGATGAAGATACTGTCAAACAGATCCTTCCCAAGAAAACAGTGGCACATTCCTTAACAGTGGATACTGTAAGTTGACTTCCAAAAGATGCAAAGCCATTATCAATGGGTGAATACTTCCTGCCTGAACCAGAAATGACTTCTGAAATCACTTCTGACAGTGAGATAAAAGCATGGATGTACTGCTCTCCCTGTTACATGGCCACAGCAAGAACAGAAGCAAAAGCAGAGACAGAGGCAGAAGAGGAAACAGAGAATCTGTTCTTCTATTATAGAGCTCCTACAGAGCCAGAAGCAGAAGCAGAAGCAGAAGCAGACGCAGAGACAGAGACAGAGACAGAAGAGGATGGATATGATATGTACGAAGAAGGTGATGAAAGTGAAACAGAAGAATCTATCCCACCTGAAGAGGATACATTTGAGGAAGAAGTTCCAGAAGCATCAGAAGTCGATGACCTCATGCTATGGGACAGAATGGTGATGGTACCATTTGGTCTGGTAAATGGATCTTCTCATATGCAAAACCTTTATAAGGGATGGATTAAGAAGAGCAAGTCTTTCTTTCAGCAGTGGCTCCTGCCGTCCTAACCTATCCTTGCCAAAGAAAGATGATGATGATGCACCGTGCCAACAAGCACCAATCCAACTAACCCAACAAGCATCAGAGGGTCCCTGTTATGTGACGTTCCTGGATGTATCATCAGAAGATGAGTCTTCAAGCCAAGAGGTAATTAATTTTGAAACCAAACCCGAAACGGCTCTTATCCCATTTCAACATCTTAAGAAGCAACCTAAGTCTCCACCAAAAGAAGAAGTTGGTTCTAGTGGGACATCAGAAGAGGACATCACTCCCTTGAAGGAGTCGGATCTGTATCCAGAAGCAGTCCGTGGGACCTTCATCCGTGAAGTAGAAGGTGAAAGGCAGTTAACCTTTGTGGATGCAGAAGGCATTGAACGCCACTTGAAGGTGGGTAGCAGCCTCCCAGAAGAGGAGTTGTCAACCTTGTACAACTTGTTGAAAGAAAATTTGGACGTGTTTGCATGGTCCTACAAAGACCTAAAGGGGATTGATCCCACGATATGTCAACATCATATTGACTTAGAGCCTGATGCCGAGCCAGTACGGCAACCACAGAGCCGAATGAACCCGAATTATTCCACATTGGTGAAAGCAGAGCTGCTGAAGCTTCTGGAAGCCGAGTTCATCTATCCAGTGGCAAATAGTGAATGGGTTTCACCCATCGTGGTTGTACCCAAGAAGAATGGAAAATTGCGAATATGTGTGGATTTCAAAAAGCTTAATTCCAAGACGAAGAAGGATCATTTTCCTATCCCTTTCACAGACCAACTGTTGGACACAGTGGCAGGACATGAGCTTTATTCCCTTCTGGATGGATTCAGTGGATACAACCAAGTCCAAATCGCAGAAGAAGACCAGTCCAAAACAACCTTCACCACAGAATGGGGGACCTACGCTTACCAAGTGATGCCATTTGGGCTCTACAATGCCCCTGCTACTTTCCAACGAGTCATGATGGCTGCATTTCAAAATCATCTGCATGACTTTATTGAGGTATATTTAGATGACTTCTGTGTCTATAGCTTGATCAGTGAACACTGGGGACATTTGGAACAATGCTTTGACCGATGCCGGGAGTATGGGATTTCCCTCAACCCCGATAAATGCATCTTTGGGGTCTCTTCTGGAGTCCTGTTGGGCGACATTGTCTCTGCACAAGGGATATCAACAGACCCTGCAAAGATCGAAAAGATCGCAGCTCTGACAACACCGACCAACCTCAAACAATTGAGGGGATTCCTAGGCCATGTGGGTTACTACAGAAGGTTTGTAGCCCATTTTGCGACAAAGGCAACTTCCTTGCACAAGCTCCTGAGGAAAGATGCAGAGTTTACTTGGACAGAAGAATGTGACAAAGCCTTCCACACTCTGAAGCAGTGTCTGATTGAGGCACCCATTCTGCAACCTCCTGATTGGACGAAAGAGTTCCATGTACACACTGATGCATCAATTGAAGGTTTAGGTGCTGTCCTCTGCCAGAAGGGCTCCTCAAAGTTGGATCAACCGATCTATTATGCAAGCCGAAAAGTCACTGATAGGGAACGGAACTATAATGTGACAGAGCTGGAGTGCTTGGCAATGGTGTTTGCCCTGGAGAAGTTCCGCCACTACCTCCTATTCACCTACTTTAAATTTTATGTGGATCATGAGGCCCTGTCCTTCTTGATGAACAAAGCAGGTGTGAAAGGACGAATGATGAGATGGCTCCTTCTATTCCAGGAGTTCGACTTTGAGGTGATTACTAAGCCTGGTCGTTCCCATGTTCTGGCTGATCATCTGTCGCGTATCCCACAAACTGCAGACGAGGAGCAGGATGATCCAGACCTCCCTGATGCTTCCCTATTCTTGGTAGAGACTGTAACTCCCTGGTATGCAGACATTGCCAATCTGCTGGCAACCCAACAGTACCCTCCTGGTATCTCTAGTCGGGAAAGGAAGAAGCTCATGCTAGAATCAGCCCCCTACACCCTGCTAGGCGGTGCACTGTACAAGAAAGGCATAGATGAAGTGCTCAGAAGATGTGTTGCAGGAGAAGAGATTGGGATTGTTCTGAAGGCTTGCCACGACGAGCCATGTGGAGGTCACTTTGCAGGAGAAGCTACAGCCAAGAAGGCTCTGCTAGCGGTATATTGGTGGCCTACCATCCACAAAGATTCCTATGATTACTGTAAAAGATGTGATGCTTGTCAAAGAATGGGGAAACCCACGAAGACAAGTGCCATGCCATTGCAACCTATCCTTCCGTTGAAGCCGTTTGAGAAGTGGGGCATTGACTTCGTAGGTCCGATCGACCCTCCCACTAGAAGGAAACAGAATAGATACATCCTCGTATGTACGGATTATGTCACAAAGTGGTGTGAAGCTAAAGCCCTAAAGCGGGACGATGTTAACAGCGTGGCCCTGTTCATGTACGAGAATATCATCACCCGTTTTGGCAGTCCCTTAGAGCTGGTAAGTGACAGAGGCACTCATTTCCTTAACAAAGTCATGGAAGAGTTGACAGAGTTGTATAAGATCCGCCATCGCAAGTCCACTCCTTATTACCCCAGAGCCAACGGCCAAGTCGAAGTCACCAATCGTATCCTCTGCTCGATTCTGACAAGAACAATTGCTGCACATCGTCGTGATTGGGACGATCGACTTACAGAGGCCCTCTGGGCGTACAGAACCTCCCATAAGGCAGCAACAGGACAGACACCCTTTCAGTTGGTATATGGTACAGAAGCTATTTTTCCTGTTGAATTGGAATTGCCCTCTTTGAGAGTGGCTATCAAGGAGCGTTTGGGGGACGATGATTCACTGCAACGCCGTCTCCTGCACTTGGAATGTTTGGACGAAATTCGCAGGTTGGCTCTCCAGTGCATGGAAGCCACGCAAGCTCAACGCAAGGCTTACCATGATAGCTTCATCAAGCACAAGGCGTTCAAAGAAGGTGATTTGGTCCTAGCCTATGATTCACGCTTTGGCAAGTTTCCTGGCAAGCTCCAACAGCGGTGGATGGGCCCCTATAAGGTACTTGTAGTCAACCCTAATGGCTCTATTCAAGTGCAGACCGTTGATGCCTCTGATGATCCCTTTCTGATCAATGGATATCGCCTGAAGAAGTACTTCCCTCCTTGGGGATCTTGATAATTACGGTCACTTGATCTTTTCCCTCGTTGGCGCGGCACTGTACTTGTTATGATGCTACTTCTGATAGCCGTTCTTCAATCACTCCTGATGAGGTGGACGCAACCCTCTGTCCCCTCAAAACCCCCTTCCAGCCTTGATCTCTTATCCTCTATTTTCCACCAACGACAGTGGCGAGGTGGGTTCTGACAAATGGTAGTTCTGCCATTCCCTTGCTCAATATTGAAAAAAAAAAGAGAAAAAAAAAGAAAAAAAAAACAAAACATATCGGTTATGGGAGAAAAGGACTTAGGTCCCTGTCATGCCGACCCATTCTTCGAGAAAAGGTGGAAACACCCTCGAGAATAGGGAAAAATAAGAAAAAGAAAAAAAAAACAAAGAACAAAGAAAAAAAAAACAAAACAAATCTGTTATGAGAGAAAAGGAAGCAATTCCCTGTCATAGCAGGCCTCGTGCCAAGAAAAGGTGGTAAACACCCTTGGGCGAGAGGTTGGCTGTGGAAAAGGTGGTAACACCCAGCAGTCCAGAAAGTGGATTCATTAATTGATATGCCTAGGATTCAATTCCGAAGCTACCTCCCTTGGTACGCTGTGTCATGGGTCTCTCTGCAAAGCGTCTAACTATCCTCTAGCAGACGACATGTTCCTGTCCAATACAACGTTCGATTTGATGGCTACCTCCTTGGGTACGCCTCTTTAACAATTGATGACGCGATCTTCATCGACAAACAATAGAGTGACGTGAGCTTTCATCCTAACCGGATGGGGAAGTGAGTATGCATGCCCTCTGTATCTATCAACAGAGAGTGAGACAGAGGGTGGGCTGAGTGTGACTGGAGTTTCTTCAATCAATTACCGAGAGGTGAGATTGAGGGACGTTACGACACTTGGAGTCAGGTATGTTCCACTTTTCCTATGCACCCACGGGATGGGTCTTTGCCGTCCTCACAAGACACTTCACCCTGTTCTGTACACTGCACTGTAAGGCTCCCTTGCCTTCCTCCTTGCACTTATGCCAGACGGGTTAGACGCACTAATGCACCATCAACTGTGCACCCTGGCATACTCCCTTTGCACCATTTCCCCCTTGTTGATTCCTCAACCGGGTATGAGTTATGGGTTTTAATCATTCTTCCGCGAGTGATATTAGTCATGGGGCGAGTGACTGTTCTTTCATTCCAATTGAGTGATTGTGAGTTGAGTGTAGTATCCCTCATCATCGACGAATTTCCTACGATTCCTTCCATCAGCTACCTCCCTGGGTGCTGTCGCGTGGTCCCTTCCATGACGGACGTGTGCCGAGAAGATGCCTTGGTACCTCCAGACGCCGACAACAACACTGGACGTGCCATCGACACTCACCCTTACTTTGATCCTCAACAAAATGGGCCAAGTTTTTCTAACCCTACACTTTGGTTTCTTCGTGCCGGTCATGTTTTAAGTGTGGGGAAGTTAGTGGATGGTCTGTGGCGTGGTCCTAGGTCCCTGTTGCTCGGTTAACCCTATCCGTTAAGGTCTTAAGTGTGGGGACGCGTCCCTGCGCGTCTATATTGTCTATCCCCTGCATATGCCTCAACCTGTTCCTGCATGTATGCCATGACTTGCTTTTACCCTCCTGGGATCCCTTTCCAACCACCCGGTTATGTTCCACCCACCCTTGGGGCTGTTCCCTTCCAGTTTTTCTTCATTCCCTGATTTTGAGGTTTTTCCATGTAAATGTATCCTATGTTCCCCAAAGTCCAAATCCAACCTCATAGCCCTGTTCCTCCCTTTGCCCTGACCATTTTTCCTTTTTACCTACCCCTGTTCCGGTGCACGGTTTTTGAGTTATTAATTTTTGAAGTATTTTGTGCAAATTAGCCGATTTTCCATGTGAACGCACTTTTCTTGCTTTGGAATCATGATCTGTCATCCTAGCCCTGCCAATCACTTTTCCCCTGACATTTTTCCTTTTTATTCCTCATCATTCCGATACACGGTTTGCCCGTTATTAATTTTTTGGATTTTCACGACTTTTTCATGCGTATTTTTGATATTTTTCCATGTGAACCTGCCCTATTTGCATCGGAATTCCAATTTGATTTGACAGTTGTGTCTTCTGTGCCTTTCCCTACCTTTTTCCTTTTTCCTTCACCCTTTTTCGACTTCCGGATTTTTACTTATTAAATTTTTAAATGAGTTTTCGGGAGTATTTTTAGAGTTTTTCACATGTGAACCCCTCTTACTTCCACCGGAACTGCAGTTTAACGAGATAACCCTGTGCCACTCCTTCTTGTGGATATTTTTCCTTCTTACTGCATGTCATTCCGGTGAATGGGTTGTCCGATATTAATTTCTGATCCCATTTTCGGGTTGGTTTTTTGGGTTTTTTCCATGAGAACGTGTCTTATCTCCGCCGGAATTATGATTTGATGTGATAGGATTGTCGGGCACATCTTTTTGCACAGTTTTCCTTTTTTCTGCACCTCATTCCGATGCACGGATTTTTCGATATTAATTTTTAATTGCGTTTTTTGTTCGTTTTTTGTGTTTTTTGCACGTGACTGCCTTTACCCCTCCCGGAACCTCCTTCATATATTTTTCTTGTTTTCCCCCTGTCGTCCTGCCCACTTTTTGTTTTTACGCTATTTCGTTTTGATGTCCAGATTGGGAGTTATTAATTTTTCTTTATTTTTACGTTTTTTCTCGCGCCCGTTTTGTGCGTGAACGCGCCCTTTTTCGATTTTACGAGTCTCCACGCGCCCCGGTCGTGTCCGCGTAACCCGTATCGTCTTCCCCGCGTCATTTCAATCCCGTCACGGTAAATTTTTTTACCCCGCCCCGCGCACGAGCGCGGGACGGGGGTACGCGCCCTTGCCCCCCACCCCTTCCCCCCAACCGCCCGTTTCTTCCTCTCTCTCTCTCTCTATCTCTTTCTTTCTCTCTCTCTCTCTCTCTCTCTCCCTCCCCCCCGCCGTCCGTCCTTCTCCCCTCCTCCCGCCAACGCCGCCGCCCGCCCTTCTTCTCCGCCTTCCTCCCTACCCCCCCGCCGTCTCCTCCCTACCCCCCCCCCCCCCGCCCGCCGTCTGTTCCCTACTTCCCCCGCGCGCCGTCCTCCTGCTCCCCCCTCCTCCCGCCAACGCCGCCGTCCTATCCCCCCGTCCTACCCCCCGCCGTCCTCCTACTCCCCCCCGTCTTCCCACAGCTCGCCCCCCGCCCTTCTCCCTCTCCTCCTCCCACCGCCTGTCCCCCGACCTCCCTCTCCTTCTCCCCCAGCCCGCCCGCCCGCCTGTCCCCCCGGCTTCCTCCCTCTCCTCCTCCCCCAGCCCGCTTCTTCCTCCGCCGCCGTCCGTCCTACCCCCCGCCGTGTTTCTCCCCTACCACCGCCGTCGTCGCCGCGCCCGTGGAATCGCCGCCGCATCGGATTCGCCGCCGCCGCCGCCGCTGGCGCCATCCACCTCCTCCTCTTCCTCTTCCACCTCCTCCCTCAGGTTAGTCACTAACCTAATGCCTAGTTAACTCACCTAACTAGGTTCAACTAACCTAATGCCTAGTTAACTCACCTAACTAGGTTCAACTAACCCTAACTTAACCTAGCCTAGTTAACTAACCCTAATCCCACCCCATTAACCCTACACTAACCCTAACTAGGTTTACTAACCCTCCCCTAGTTAGTTGACTAACCTAACCATAGTCAACCTAGCTAACCTAACCATAGTCAACCTAGCTAACCTAACCATAGTCAACTTAATTACCTAACCCCAACTTACTCTCGTTGACTCACCCCTACCTAGTTGACTAACCTAGCCTAGTTGACTAACCTAACTTAGTTGACTAACATAGCCTAGTTGACTAACCTAAGCAACCTTGACTAACCTGACTTGACTTGGGCAGACTAACATGACTTACCCCCACTAACCAGACTTAACTGACTTATGCCTAACTGACTTATCTGATTAATGTGATTTAAGTGATTTAATTAATCGCTACATTAATTTTTCCATTAAAAAAATTCAGAAAAATTTCTAAATTTTCATTTTGCCTTTTGCCAATTTTTGGGAGTTTGTCTGCTGGAAATTGCCTACCCTATAATTTTTGACAATTGAATATTTCCTAATTTCACCTCCAAATTGCCAATAAATGTAGAAAATTCATTTAAAAATTCTAAAAAATTCTAAAAAATTCCCCTCACCTCTCTTCATCATTTTCCCTTTATTCCACCATAAATAATCACAACTTAATACCAAAATAATAATAATAATAATAATAAATAAATAAACTACTAACAAATAATAAAAATAAAAATAACAAACAAAATCAAAAACCAACCACAATCAAATCCACACATATCCGCTAAGATGTTGTTTGTTGTTTCATCAGTGATCTTTACTTTTCCTTTCCTAGATTCCCTTCTTTTGGTGGACTCTTCCGTGCGCATTCCTGCATTACATACACACCCCTTCTAGGTATTTATTTTATGTGTTTTATTTTCATTTCCCCCTTAATCATACATTAATTGTAAAATGAACCCTTTAATTCATCCACAGTTTCCACGTGCATTCGCACTCAACACACATACTTTTTAATTAAAATAAACCAGCCGTTCACTTAGCACGCGCTACGTGCGCTAAAGAGGCACTTTAAATTTTAAATTAAAAAGAACCAGCCGTCACATGAGCACGCATTGGCAAAAAAGTACTCCACATCACCTTAATTTATAATCAATGAATTGCATTTAGAGACCCAGTCAGGAATCGAAGTCTGGGAATCGCATAACTGCACCGTTTCACCTAATAATTGGTAATTTAATTTCTAATAAGGAACCGCCGTTTTCTTGTTAAGATTTATCACCTAATAAAAATTCACCTATTTTTAATAATTTATTAAAATGAACCCTTCATTAAATTAATTCCCCCCTCACTGCACTTAATTCCCCTTTTTAATGAACCGTTTCGTGGGATGGGTTTGCGCAGTCATTAAAGTTATTTTCCATGGTCCAGTCTTGGTTTATCACAGATATGGTCTTGATATGTGTCGGATGTGATCTTGTTTTGGTTTCCTGTCTTTGTTACGGTTACGGGTACGGTATGCAGTTTTTTTTTTCTTTTATTGCCTGATACGGGGGTTCTGGGTGTTTGTCCGATGCATCGCATGAAGCTTTCGGTCGCATTTGTCTCAAGGTCATGTCAAATTTTTTTCTAGGATGTGGTTTGCTTGGGGTTAGTAGGTTGAGTCACGTTTTATTGGTAATTCTCTTATCCTTGGTTTTTGTCTGTTGCTTTGCAGGCATTCTCCTTAATTGTCTGTGTTTGTGGTGTGTGTGTAACCATCTGAATGGCGCTTTCTCATGCTCCTCCCCCTATCCAGTACGTCCCATTAGTTAGTAGGGATTACTCTTCCCTACTTACTTTTGAGCCTCTTACGAAGGCGGGACTTGCTGCTTTTGTGGCCACTCCTTTTCCCCTGCTTCTAGAGGATCCATCGTTATGTGATGAGTTCCTGGCCTCTTACAGCAAGAAGACAGGAGTAGTCCAAGGAATGTCTATGACTTTGACATCTCGAGGCTTAGGGAAGGCTCTATCTTTACCCTTCAAATGAGAACCTTTTGTGACCACTCGTCAGCTCTTCTCTAATGAAGAGATTCTAAAGCTGTTGCAGAAGCAGACAAGGGAAGTCCTTGATGTTAAGAAGGTGATAAACTCTTCAGGAGTTTCTTTTTCTATGATCACTGATCCCGTATGGAAGACGATCTGTCAGTTCCTTCAGGACAGGTTTATGCCTGCCAAAACGCCATCCCACTATTTGTCCAAAGAGCTTTTCACCGCTTCCAGGATGGTGCTGAAAGGAGTTGCTATTGATTGGAGCACATACCTCCTCACTAAAATGGATCAGCATTTCGTTAAAGTCACCAGGGGTAATGTTACCAATGTCACATATGGATCATATTTGTCTGCCTTCTTGACCTATTCAGGTTTACAGAAGACTGTGCCTCCACATCCTCCATCAGATCCAGTACCTCCTCCTCCACCTTCAGAAGAGTCAGCACCCATTGATATTGAGGATGATGATTCTCCTCCTCCCCTGGTCATACAGCGCAAACGCTTGAAGTGGGTAGCGGATAAAGCTCCTTCTGTACTTCCTTCAGTACCTATCCCTGCTACTTCTGGCAGTGACCTCCCTGTGTATCTCACTTGTAATAACCTGTTCAGAGCACATCGAGAAGGATCCTTGGAGATCTCAGTTCCTTCCCTGAACAGTCTTGTCTCAGGAGATGCCATTCCTTTCCTCTACAAGGATATTCAAAGTTCCATTGAGTTGTCAGTGACAGCTTGTGTTCAACAGCTGTACTCATCTTTCTATGAGGAGCTCATGCAGTCCAAAGACCAGTTGCATAAGGCAACATCTGAGTTAGCTTCTGCTAAGGATACCCTAGCACATTTATTTAAGCAAATGGAACAACAAACCCAACTGGTTGCCATCCAAAGCGATGAGATTTCTTCATTGAAGACCCAGTTATTCGAGGCTCAATCACAAGTTACTAGCCTTTCAGTAGAGAAGGAGAGGATGTCCAGAGAAGCAACGGAATTCCACGCTATCTTAGATGACAAACTGTTAGCTTTACAGATGGCTAATGACACAGTGGCCAACCAAGCCTCCCAAATCCAACAGTTGCAAGATCAGCTTGCAAAGTCCCGCTCTGTTCCTCCAAGCCCTCCTGTTCCATTAATTCCTTCTCTTTCACAGTAGGACTTGGCTGCTCTACAGAGACAAGCTACTTTGTGCCCTCTATTCCAAGATAAAGTGGAAAGATTGCAGTCCAGAATGGACTTGTTATGGTCTACTTTTGAGCAGTTTCAGGGATATGTCTTACCAGACCATTCTTTCTTTGTCCACTACCACTTACAGAAGTTGGTCTTCTATATGAAGCTTTCCACGATGGATTTACCTTTTCCAGAGGATGGCTGGAGTGGGGCTTGGTCTGCTGAGTTGTTGACAGAGGTAGTCAGAATGGTCTTTGAAGATTCTGTCACGCCAGACACCATGTTGATGTCATACATGTATCTACGAGGAGATTTGTTAATTCCAGATGAGGTAGATATGGCATGGTATGTGGGGGATGTGGTCTTACAGGCTGTTTTATATGTCAATCATTTGGAGTTGCGCATAGCTGATATGTTCCAAAGTTATTCCTCCAAAGTAGCTGATTGTCAGGATAGTTCGTGGCATCCCATGATTGATTCAGTGGTTCTAAATCAAAGACAAAACACAACTCCTACCTTTGCCCAGAGTACTAACCAACTGAGGATGGATCTCTTAACCTATCTTTCCAAACATAATCCATTTGATGCTACCTTCTTTGATGCCTATCATAGACGATCTCTCTTGGGACGTTCTGTTCCTACCCTCCTTTGTTACCAACAAATGGCTCACCGCTATGCTATATATATTTCCCTTTGTCAATCTAATTCCACAATTATTTTACCACTTCTTTTCCAACCTTCAAATTTTCCTCAAATTCCTATTTTCACTTACTGTTTCTTTATTGAGGATAGGGTATTTTCCCCTTCTCCACCCTGTTCTTCACCCCTCATTAATGTACCCTCCACATTTCCTATTTATCAGTTAACACCGTTCCTTAGTGATTCCTTACAAATTTCTGCCACTCCTTCTTTAACCTTTTCTTCCTTTTATGATTTTTCCTATCCTTCCCTTCATCCACTTTCCCTTATTCCATTACCCTCTCCTAACACTTCCATATCTCAACCACCTCAGTTGGTTAGTGACTGTGACGGGTTTGATACTCAGATTTCCAGAAGAAGGGGATGGAGTTCGGATGATTGCCTTACAGGACCGCAGATTAATTGGCCAGTAATTCCACGAGAATGGACAGCTTCTAGTCAAGCTTATCAAAACTATGTTCATTTTGCCCAACAGTATTCACAGTCTACAGATCCCTCAGTGAGATTAACTGCTCATTTTGCTTGGTACCTGGCGTATATACATAGGCACTCTCATACTGATTCAAAGCCTATTCCAAAGTTGTGCATGAATGTCAATGTTAGCATTGATTCCCAGCAGCTGGAGATACTGTATTTTCATGCCCTCTGTTTGCCTAGCAGATACTTGGTCCTGTTGGAAAGGATGTGCTGTCTCCAATTTTTTCAAAATCCTCCTAAAAACTTTGTAGATGAATCCTTATCTATGGATCGATTCCGACAACATCAATCTTTTAAGAGGGATCATCTTCATTGATAGCTTTCCAATGTATGATGGAAGCTTTTTAATGCAAAACTCTCTTTTTGAAGAAGTCATTCAGATGGTTGTGTTGTGTATTAGTGTTTGTGTTGTGAGTTCATTTATGTCAAACGAACGTGGTGGTTTCCTATTGGATTTCGTGTACGAGCTATGTTTTGGAGAATTGTAGTGATGGAGTCGTGGTTGGAGAGTTGAAGCAGATGCAGATGACGAAGAAGCAAACTCTTATATCCTTTACAAATTTGTGGTGATTTTTAGTTTGATAAGAGGTGTTAATGTATAAAGGGTTTTCCTTTCTTTGTATTTTTATATCAGAAACAGGTTATAAGTTGGGGTCGTGGTGGATGGATTCTTTGTGAAAAGATATTGAAGATCAAAGTTGAGCTTTTCCTTGAACTTGTATTCCCTTTTTCCTGGGTCGCGAGGACACTTCCTTATTAAGTGTGGGGATATGTTGAGTGTTGAAATGACTTGTTTTTTGGATGATTTTTGTTGTTTTTGAGAGCTGAATGGTTGATTTTATGGGATGATTGATTGATTTGGAAGTGGTTTGAGAGTGTTTTGGATGATAATGATGGTGTTTTGGAAGTTCATGATGTTTGTTGGTGGTTCTGTGATGTTCTGATAGGTTCTGATTGGTTTTGTATACCTTCTGTTTTGGTCTGTTTTGTTCTGATTGTCTTCTGTAAGGAGGGAAGGAGTATTGATTGATGAAGAATGAGATATTGAGAAAGCTTATTGAATGGTTTGTGAGAGTTTGAAATGGTCTGAGAGTGAGTTATGAGGTTTTGATAACCTTCTGTAGGTGTTCTGTAGACTGTTCTGCTTCTATTCTGTTCTGTTCTATTCTGTTCTGTACTGTAGCTGTTCTGGTACTGTTCTATAGACTGTTATGTATGCTTCTGTAAGTGTTATGTGGAATATATGTGTGACTTTGGGAAAGTTTTCTAGCCTTGGAAAGAGGTGAATACAAGTGCAAAAGAGCTGAAAGAAGTGGAAGAAGTAGCTGCTGAAGACTCAAGAGAAGACTAGAGTGAAGTGACAGTAGTGAGCTGTGAAGAGACACTGTAGTGGCTCTGGTGACCCTTCATATCAGACATACCTCTTGGGAGGGGTATCCACGACCTAAGAGTGATGATTGAGTGTGATTTTGGGAGATTGTAGTGAGGATATGATGTATTATTGATGGAGAGAGAGAGAGAGAGTCAGAGATAGCCAATTCTACTCAAACAGAGTAATTGTATATGAGAGATTGAGAGAGAAGACTATGAAGATATTGAAGATGAATACTATGTGATGTATTTCCATTCAAAGATGGTGTATTCTTTTTCTTTCTTTGTTCTATTGATGGATTTTATGAAGATATTGAAGAATATGGTTGGTTCTATTAAAACCGTGGGAGATCTACATGATGCTGCATGAAGATTTGTTGTGCCTGGTGTTCTTTTCTTCATTGTGATCATATGAAACATGATAAACAAGCTTGTTGATGTTACAAGATAGATTTTGTTGCAAGAGAATTTCCTTTTCCTTGGTGTTCTTCTCAGGGCTCCATGTTGTTGGTGCGCAGCCGGGGAAACTTGCCATCAACAAGCACCAAAAGAGGCTGAAAATGAAGAAAATGGCATTGCCAAGAAGAGAAGAATTCAATGGATGTTTGTAAAATTCCTTCTTCCACTGAAGAGTTGGAATTTCTCATAATCAAAGCCACTTTCCACAAGAAGTTCATCCCACAATGGCGGAAACACATCACCATCATGATGCATGCTCTATGTGGTGGACAGTTTCCTCTTCCTGTTGAAGCAGCAGAAACTTGCATCTCGGTGGCAAACTGTTTGGGAACAAACTAAAGAGCAGAAACAGAGAGAATGACCATCCATGGAAGATTTGGCATTCATTGAGAAGTTTCCAGATAACATCAAGTGGGAGATTGTGAAGAAGCTTCAGGAGTCTTGGTCTGTAGAGGTTCACAAAGACAAGAAGGAAAAAAGTTGGAATTTGTTCGTGGATGCTCAACAGCAAGATACATGGGATGCTTGGTGTACTGATAATCTTTTGTTTGTTCAATTAGCAACCCACTGGAAGTTGGTAGACAGAGTGTTTTTCACAACATACACTATTGAAACCATCAGAAGCTGGCATTATTATGATGATGGCACCACCACCATGCTCAGACGTATGCATTTTGACACCTTCAGAACCGAATACCTTCCTCTGTGCAGTGGTATGAAAGCAGAATTCGGGGACATTGAAAAGAAAGAAGTAGAAGAAATGTTGGCAAGAGAGTCCTCCAGAGACTGAAGCTTTCTGTTAACCCTCTGTGGAGCACTAACAACATAGGGGAGCCACACCCCTGATGAATGACGCAATAAAGAGGCAAGCGTTAGAACGAGTCCAGAGGTACGTAAGAAGAGAAAAAGCAAAAATCAAGGCTGAGAAAGAACCAGCAGCAGAAGCCGCCTTTGACGCCCTTGCGTAACTCTTTACAGAAGTCCCAATGGCACATCAAGCCCTTCCTCCTCCTGCTGGAGGTCCACTTCCAAGCCAGATCCGTCCTGGAAATATTGATGACAGGCCAGCGAATGTAGTTCCATTGCCAGTTTTTAAGGGAGAGTACAATGAAGACCCCGATCTTCATGTAGCAGAGTTTATGGTAGCATGTGTGGCTAACAATGCCAGAACCCCTGAGCATTGGTTAGCAATATTCCCCGCCACTTTCAAGGGCGCGGCGTTTCAGTGGTATGAGAGACAAGCAGTATGAACTTTTGGCACATGGGACGACCTGAAGTTGGCCTTCCTCACTAAATTCAGGCGTGAAGGTTTTGAAGAGCGGATGAGAGAGGAATTTATGAACCTAAGTCAGTCCTCTGGAGAAAGAGTGGAAGCCTATGTCTCACGAATGGAGTCCATCCTGAAGAGATGGACTAACCATAATCTAAATGATGGCATTCAAAAGGGGGTGTTTCTCAGAGGATTACAACCAGAAGTCCGTAAGTTTGTGGAGCTACAAAGACCAGCCACCCTGCAAGCTGCAACAGAAGGTGCAAGACTGTACGATGAAGTGGAAGCTAGATTGGCGATGAATACAGGAAGAGGAGTCCTACCTTCTCTGCTGCCAAGAATGATGTATCCACCAAATACAGTCCCAGGGACTCTTCCCTACCCCTACCAACAAATGCTCTCGGTATCACAGTACACTGCACCAAATCCACAGTGGCCACAATCCATGCCTCAAATGGTGGTTCAACCACAACAACCATGGTCTCAACCAATTTCCTCAATGCCAAATCAGCAGCAACAGTGGAACCCTACCAACTGGAGTCAACAGCCAACCGTTCAAACAGGAGCTCTGAATCAAAACCAGAACAGAGATCCCTCTGTACCAGCCCAACCCGTTTATGCAGTGATTGCAGAGACTCCTCAAAATCCTCGTGCCAGTGCCTCAGGAGGTGAAAGCTTGAAGGACTACTTATCTAACTCAGTTGCAAATATCAAAAAGGAGTTGATGGATGTGATTACAGAACAACTACAGACGTTGAAAGTGAATACCGCTAGCATATCCAATGTTGCAGGAGGAGGAAGAGATGTCATGCGGTCAAATACTTGGTGTGGTAAGTGTCATCAAGCAGGCCATTTAGCCACTGAATGTACACGAAAACCAACTATTCCTGGAGCCTTCTGTTCCTACTGTTTGCGGAAGAACCATACAAAGGACATTTGCTCTCTGAAGGAGATGCATGATAGGAGAAGAAAGGAAGAAGACGCAAGATTCAACTTGCTGGAATCCAAAATGACAACACAAGATATTGGACCCAAGCCTAGAGAGTTTGGTCCTAATTTCGGACCCAGAAGATTTCCCTCTCAAAGTTACAGAGGAAGACAGTCTGGCGGTGGTCAGAGATCAGAAGTGGAGTGTTACAGATGCAGAGAAAAGGGACACATTTCACCAAATTGTCCAAATCCTCGAAGGTCAGTGGATTACAAGCCCTTATGCAGTCGATGCAAAGGAGAAGGCCACACTGCAAAAGACTGTCCAAGCCCAGCCCTAGTGAAAAACAGTGCTACTGATAGTCCGTCCAAGGCTCCAGAGCCTACCTCCAATTTAGTGGAATTGGAAGTTGCTACCATCACGCGTGCAAAGCAGAAGGAACCGCCTATCCAGAAAGAAAATAACCCTCCTCCCAGAATAATGAAGTTCAATCTTCCACTAGAAGAACAGAACAGAACAGAGCCTAACAGTGCCGTACAGAGCCCTACAGTGCCACAGAGAGTTACAGAGACTGTTACAGAGATAGGACCAGAGGTCCAGGATACAGAAGAGGAGGAAGTGCCACAAGTGGCAAAAGAAGTTCCTGTAATTCCTCTGTTGGAAGAAAGAGGGAAAATGAAAATGGGTGTTGCCCCATTCCCTAATCGGTTAGAGAAGCCAGTGGATCCTATTAAGGAATACGATCTGGTCAGAGATCTAGATACCTTTAGACCAAATCTTACATTCCGTCAATTATTGATATTGTCTCCCAGTTGCCGGAAAAGGTTCAAAAGTATACTGACAAGAAGACATGGCTTAAGGATTGCTCCCTCAATAGCGACAAAGTTCAACAAGGATCCAGAACCTGTAAAAGAAGTGGATGTGGCTAATGCTTTCCTAGATCCAGGTACTCCAGAGACTGGCGTATGGATAGAAGGCTGTTTCATTGCAAATGCATTGATTGATGGAGGTTCATCAGTGAACATTATGACGGATGTGACAATGAAGGATCTAGGCTTACAAGGTGTGCAACCAACCCAATGGCTCATCAGACTGGCGGATCAGAGTAGAATCAAGCCTTTGGGCATTCTCCCATATGTGAAGACTACAGTGGCTGGAAAGGATTATTGGCTAACCTATTTGGTGGTGAAGCCAAACTCTTATGGTACATCCTATCCTCTGTTACTAGGTAGACCATGGCTTTTTGAAGCCCGAGCAAGGACGGATTGGTTCAAATGAACTTTGACCTTGGGTAGAGGACCCAATAAAGTGGTGCTGAAACTGTATGGTTCTCAAAAAGGACATGGATCCACCTCCTTGGAATTATCTTCTGACTCCCCTAATGAGGCTACGGATGGAACATCAGCAGACGAAGATGCTGTCAAACAGATCCTTCCCAAGAAAACAATGGCACATTCCTTAACAGTGGATACTGTAAGTTGACTTCCAAAAGATGCAAAGCCATTATCAATGGGTGAATACTTCCTGCCTGAACCAGAAATGACTTCTGAAATCACTTCTGACAGTGAGATAGAAGCATGGATGTACTGCTCTCCCTGTTACATGGCCACAGCAGGAACAGAAGCAAAAGCAGAGACAGAGGCAGAAGAGGAAACAGAGAATCTATTCTTCTGTTACAGAGCTCCTACAGAGCCAGAAGCAGAAGCAGACGCAGAGACAGAGACAGAGACAGAAGAGGAAGGATATGATATCTACGAAGAAGGTGATGAAAGTGAAACAGAAGAATCTATCCCACCTGAAGAGGATACATTTGAGGAAGAAGTTCCAGAAGCATCAGAAGCCGATGACCTCATGCTATGGGACAGAATGGTGATGGTACCATTTGGTCTGGTAAATGGATCTTCTCATATGCAAAACCTTTATAAGGGATGGATTAAGAAGAGCAAGCCGTCTTTCAGTAGTGGCTCCTGCCGTCCTAACCTATCCTTGCCAAAGAAAGATGATGATGATGCACCGTGCCAACAAGCACCAATCCAACTAACCCAACAAGCATCAGAGGGTCCCTGTTATGTGACGTTCCTGGATGTATCATCAGAAGATGAGTCTTCAAGCCAAGAGGTAATTAATTTTGAAACCAAACCCGAAACGGCTCTTATCCCATTTCAACATCTTAAGAAGCAACCTAAGTCTCCACCAAAAGAAGAAGTTGGTTCTAGTGGGACATCAGAAGAGGACATCACTCCCTTGAAGGAGTCGGATCTGTATCCAGAAGCAGTCCGTGGGACCTTCATCCGTGAAGTAGAAGGTGAAAGGCAGTTAACCTTTGTGGATGCAGAAGGCATTGAACGCCACTTGAAGGTGGGTAGCAGCCTCCCAGAAGAGGAGTTGTCAACCTTGTACAACTTGTTGAAAGAAAATTTGGACGTGTTTGCATGGTCCTACAAAGACCTAAAGGGGATTGATCCCACGATATGTCAACATCATATTGACTTAGAGCCTGATGCCGAGCCAGTACGGCAACAACAGAGGCGAATGAACCCGAATTATTCCACATTGCTGAAAGCGGAGCTGCTGAAGCTTCTGGAAGCCGAGTTCATCTATCCAGTGGCAAATAGTGAATGGGTTTCACCCATCGTGGTTGTACCCAAGAAGAATGGAAAATTGCGAATATGTGTGGATTTCAGAAAGCTTAATTCCAAGACGAAGAAGGATCATTTTCCTATCCCTTTCACAGACCAACTGTTGGACACAGTGGCAGGACATGAGCTTTATTCCCTTCTGGATGGATTCAGTGGATACAACCAAGTCCAAATCGCAGAAGAAGACCAGTCCAAAACAACCTTCACCACAAAATGGGGGACCTACGCTTACCAAGTGATGCCATTTGGGCTCTACAATGCCCCTGCTACTTTCCAACGAGTCATGATGGCTGCATTTCAAAATCATCTGCATGACTTTATTGAGGTATATTTAGATGACTTCTGTGTCTATAGCTTGATCAGTGAACACTGGGGACATGTGGAACAATGCTTTGACCGATGCCGGGAGTATGGGATTTCCCTCAACCCCGACAAATGCATCTTTGGGGTCTCTTCTGGAGTCCTGTTGGGCGACATTGTCTCTGCACAAGGGATATCAACAGACCCTGCAAAGATCGAAAAGATCGCAGCTCTGACAACACCGACCAACCTCAAACAATTGAGGGGATTCCTAGGCCATGTGGGTTACTACAGAAGGTTTGTAGCCCATTTTGCGACAAAGGCAACTTCCTTGCACAAGCTCCTGAGGAAAGATGCAGAGTTTACTTGGACAGAAGAATGTGACAAAGCCTTCCACACTCTGAAGCAGTGTCTGATTGAGGCACCCATTCTGCAACCTCCTGATTGGACGAAAGAGTTCCATGTACACACTGATGCATCAATTGAAGGTTTAGGTGCTGTCCTCTGCCAGAAGGGCTCCTCAAAGTTGGATCAACCGATCTATTATGCAAGCCGAAAAGTCACTGATAGGGAACGGAACTATAATGTGACAGAGCTGGAGTGCTTGGCAATGGTGTTTGCCCTGGAGAAGTTCCGCCACTACCTCCTATTCACCTACTTTAAATTTTATGTGGATCATGAGGCCCTGTCCTTCTTGATGAACAAAGCAGGTGTGAAAGGACGAATGATGAGATGGCTCCTTCTATTCCAGGAGTTCGACTTTGAGGTGATTACTAAGCCTGGTCGTTCCCATGTTCTGGCTGATCATCTGTCGCGTATCCCACAAACTGCAGACGAGGAGCAGGATGATCCAGACCTCCCTGATGCTTCCCTATTCTTGGTAGAGACTGTAACTCCCTGGTATGCAGACATTGCCAATCTGCTGGCAACCCAATAGTACCCTCCTGGTATCTCTAGTCGGGAAAGGAAGAAGCTCATGCTAGAATCAGCCCCCTACACCCTGCTAGGCGGTGCACTGTACAAGAAAGGCATAGATGAAGTGCTCAGAAGATGTGTTGCAGGAGAAGAGATTGGGATTGTTTTGAAGGCTTGCCACGACGAGCCATGTGGAGGTCACTTTGCAGGAGAAGCTACAGCCAAGAAGGCTCTGCTAGCGGTATATTGGTGGCCTACCATCCACAAAGATTCCTATGATTACTGTAAAAGATGTGATGCTTGTCAAAGAATGGGGAAACCCACGAAGACAAGTGCCATGCCATTGCAACCTATCCTTCCGTTGAAGCCGTTTGAGAAGTGGGGCATTGACTTCGTAGGTCCGATCGACCCTCCCACCAGAAGGAAACAGAATAGATACATCCTCGTATGTACGGATTATGTCACAAAGTGGTGTGAAGCTAAAGCCCTAAAGCGGGACGATGTTAACAGCATGGCCCTGTTCATGTACGAGAATATCATCACCCGTTTTGGCAATCCCTTAGAGCTGGTAAGTGACAGAGGCACTCATTTCCTTAACAAAGTCATGGAAGAGTTGACAGAGTTGTATAAGATCCGCCATCGCAAGTCCACTCCTTATTACCCCAGAGCCAACGGCCAAGTCGAAGTCACCAATCGTATCCTCTGCTCAATTCTGACAAGAACAATTGCTGCACATCGTCGTGATTGGGACGATCGACTTACAGAGGCCCTCTGGGCGTACAGAACCTCCCATAAGGCAGCAACAGGACAGACACCCTTTCAGCTGGTATATGGTACAGAAGCTATTTTTCCTGTTGAATTGGAATTGCCCTCTTTGAGAGTGGCTATCAAGGAGCGTTTGGGGGACGATGATTCACTGCAACGCCGTCTCCTGCACTTGGAATGTTTGGACGAAATTCGCAGGTTGGCTCTCCAGTGCATGGAAGCCACGCAAGCTCAACGCAAGGCTTACCATGATAGCTTCATCAAGCACAAGGCGTTCAAAGAAGGTGATTTGGTCCTAGCCTATGATTCACGCTTTGGCAAGTTTCCTGGCAAGCTCCAACAGCGGTGGATGGGCCCCTATAAGGTACTTGTAGTCAACCCTAATGGCTCTATTCAAGTGCAGACCGTTGATGCCTCTGATGATCCCTTTCTGATCAATGGATATCGCCTGAAGAAGTACTTCCCTCCTTGGGGATCTTGATAATTACGGTCACTTGATCTTTTCCCTCGTTGGCGCGGCACTGTACTTGTTATGATGCTACTTCTGATAGCCGTTCTTCAATCACTCCTGATGAGGTGGACGCAACCCTCTGTCCCCTCAAAACCCCCTTCCAGCCTTGATCTCTTATCCTCTATTTTCCACCAGCGACAGTGGCGAGGTGGGTTCTGACAAATGGTAGTTCTGCCATTCCCTTGCTCAATATTGAAAAAAAAAAGAGAAAAAAAAAGAAAAAAAAAACAAAACATATCGGTTATGGGAGAAAAGGACTTAGGTCCCTGTCATGCCGACCCATTCTTCGAGAAAAGGTGGAAACACCCTCGAGAATAGGGAAAAATAAGAAAAAGAAAAAAAAAACAAAGAACAAAGAAAAAAAAAACAAAACAAATCTGTTATGAGAGAAAAGGAAGCAATTCCCTGTCATAGCAGGCCTCGTGCCAAGAAAAGGTGGTAAACACCCTTGGGCGAGAGGTTGGCTGTGGAAAAGGTGGTAACACCCAGCAGTCCAGAAAGTGGATTCATTAATTGATATGCCTAGGATTCAATTCCGAAGCTACCTCCCTTGGTACGCTGTGTCATGGGTCTCTCTGCAAAGCGTCTAACTATCCTCTAGCAGACGACATGTTCCTGTCCAATACAACGTTCGATTTGATGGCTACCTCCTTGGGTACGCCTCTTTAACAATTGATGACGCGATCTTCATCGACAAACAATAGAGTGACGTGAGCTTTCATCCTAACCGGATGGGGAAGTGAGTATGCATGCCCTCTGTATCTATCAACAGAGAGTGAGACAGAGGGTGGGCTGAGTGTGACTGGAGTTTCTTCAATCAATTACCGAGAGGTGAGATTGAGGGACGTTACGACACTTGGAGTCAGGTATGTTCCACTTTTCCTATGCACCCACGGGATGGGTCTTTGCCGTCCTCACAAGACACTTCACCCTGTTCTGTACACTGCACTGTAAGGCTCCCTTGCCTTCCTCCTTGCACTTATGCCAGACGGGTTAGACGCACTAATGCACCATCAACTGTGCACCCTGGCATACTCCCTTTGCACCATTTCCCCCTTGTTGATTCCTCAACCGGGTATGAGTTATGGGTTTTAATCATTCTTCCGCGAGTGATATTAGTCATGGGGCGAGTGACTGTTCTTTCATTCCAATTGAGTGATTGTGAGTTGAGTGTAGTATCCCTCATCATCGACGAATTTCCTACGATTCCTTCCATCAGCTACCTCCCTGGGTGCTGTCGCGTGGTCCCTTCCATGACGGACGTGTGCCGAGAAGATGCCTTGGTACCTCCAGACGCCGACAACAACACTGGACGTGCCATCGACACTCACCCTTACTTTGATCCTCAACAAAATGGGCCAAGTTTTTCTAACCCTACACTTTGGTTTCTTCGTGCCGGTCATGTTTTAAGTGTGGGGAAGTTAGTGGATGGTCTGTGGCGTGGTCCTAGGTCCCTGTTGCTCGGTTAACCCTATCCGTTAAGGTCTTAAGTGTGGGGACGCGTCCCTGCGCGTCTATATTGTCTATCCCCTGCATATGCCTCAATCTGTTCCTGCATGTATGCCATGACTTGCTTTTACCCTCCTGGGATCCCTTCCCAACCACCGGGTTCTGTTCCACCCACCCTTGGGGCTGTTCCCTTCCAGTTTTTCTTCATTCCCTGATTTTGAGGTTTTTCCGTGTGAATGTATCCTATGTTCCCCAAAGTCCAAATCCAACCTCATAGCCCTGTTCCTCCCTTTTCCCTGACCATTTTTCCTTTTTACCTACCCCTGTTCCGGTGCACGGTTTTTGAGTTATTAATTTTTGAAGCATTTTGTGCAAATTAGCCGGTTTCCCATGTGAACGCACTTTTCTTGCTTTGGAACCGTGATCTGTCATCCTAGCCCTGCCAATCACTTTTTCCTTGACATTTTTCCTTTTTATTCCGCATCATTCCGATACACGGTTTGTCCGTTATTAATTTTTTGGATTTTCACGACTTTTTCATGCGTATTTTTGATATTTTTCCATGTGAACCTGCCCTATTTGCATCGGAATTCCAATTTGATTTGACAGCCGTGTCTCCTGTGCCTTCCCCTACCTTTTTCCTTTTTCCTCCACCCTTTTTGGACCTCCGGATTTTTACTTATTAAATTTTTAAATGAGTTTTCGGGAGTATTTTTGGAGTTTTTCACATGTGAACCGCTCTTACTTCCACCGGAACTGCGGTTTAACGTGATAACCCTGTGCCACTCCTTCTTGCGGATATTTTTCCTTCTTACTACATGTCATTCCGGTGAATGGGTTGTCCGATATTAATTTCTAATCCCATTTTCGGGTTGGTTTTTTGGGTTTTTCCCATGAGAACGTGTCTTATCTCCGTCGGAATTATGTTTTGATGTGATAGGATTGTCGGGCACATCTTTCTGCACAGTTTTCCTTTTTCCTACACCTCATTCCAATGCACGGATTTTTCGATATTAATTTTTAATTGTGTTTTTGGTTCGTTTTTTGTGTTTTTTGCACGTGACTGCCTTTACCCCTCCCGGAACCTCCTTGATATATTTTTCTTGTTTTCCCCCTGTCGTCCTGCCCACTTTTTGTTTTTACGCTATTTCGTTTTGATGTCCGGATTGGGAGTTATTAATTTTTCTTTATTTTTACGTTTTTTCTCGCGTCCGTTTTGCGCGTGAACGCGCCCTTTTTCGATTTTACGAGTCTCCACGCGCCCCGGTCGTGTCCACGTAACCCGTATCGTCTTCCCCGCGTCATTTCAATCCCGTCACGGCAAATTTTTTTACCCCGCCCCGCGCACGAGCGCGGGACGGGGGTACGAACCCTTGCCCCCCACCCCTTCCCCCCACCTGCCCACCCCATGGCCCCCCCATGGGCCCCCACCCCTTTCCCCTAACTGCCCACCCCTTCCCCCCAACCACCCGTTTCTTCCTCTCTCTCTCTCTCTCTATCTCTTTCTTTCTTTCTCTCTCTCTCTCTCCCTCCCCCCCGCCGTCCGTCCTTCTCCCCTCCTCCCGCCAGCGCCGCCGCCCGCCCTTCTTCTCCGCCTTCCTCCCTACCCCCCGCCGTCTCCTCCCTACCCCCCCCGCCCGCCGTCTGTTCCCTACTTCCCCCGCCCACCGTCCTCCTGCTCCCCCCCTCCTCCCGCCAACGCCGCCGTCCTATCCCCCCGTCCTACCCCCCGATGTCCTCCTGCTCCCCCCCGTCTTCCCATAGCCCGCCCCCCGCCCTTCTCCCTCTCCTCCTCCCACCGCCTGTCCCCCGACCTCCCTCTCCTTCTCCCCCAGCCCGCCCGCCCGCCTGTCCCCCCGACTTCCTCCCTCTCCTCCTCCCCCAGCCCGCTTCTTCCTCCGCCGCCGTCCGTCCTACCCCCCGCCGTCTTTCTCCCCTACCACCGCCATCGTCGCCGCGCCCGTGGAATCGCCGCCGCATCAGATTCGCCGCTGCCGCCGCCGCTGCCGCCATCCACCTTCTCCTCTTCCTCTTCCACCTCCTCCCTCAGGTTAGTCACTAACCTAATGCCTAGTTAACTCACCTAACTAGGTTCAACTAACCTAATGCCTAGTTAACTCACCTAACTAGGTTCAACTAACCCTAACTTAACCTAGCCTAGTTAACTAACCCTAATCCCACCCCATTAACCCTACACTAACCCTAACTAGGTTTACTAACCCTCCCCTAGTTAGTTGACTAACCTAACCATAGTCAACCTAGCTAACCTAACCATAGTCAACCTAGCTAACCTAACCATAGTCAACTTAATTACCTAACCCCAACTTACTCTCGTTGACTCACCCCTACCTAGTTGACTAACCTAGCCTAGTTGACTAACCTAACTTAGTTGACTAACCTAGCCTAGTTGACTAACCTAAGCAACCTTGACTAACCTGACTTGACTTGGGCAGACTAACATGACTTACCCCCACTAACCAGACTTAACTGACTTATGGCTAACTGACTTATCTGATTAATGTGATTTAAGTGATTTAATTAATCGCTACATTAATTTTTCCATTAAAAAAATTCAAAAAAAATTCTAAAATTTCATTTTGCCTTTTGCCAATTTTTGGGAGTTTGTCTGCTGGAAATTGCCTACCCTATAATTTTTGACAATTGAATATTTCCTAATTTCACCTCCAAATTGCCAATAAATGTAGAAAATTCATTTAAAAATTCTAAAAAATTTCTAAAACAATTCTTAAAAATTCCCCTCACCTCCCTTCATCATTTTCCCTTTATTCCACCATAAATAATCACAACTTAACACCAAAATAATAATAATAATAATAAATAAATAAACTACTAACAAATAATAAAAATAAAAATAACAAACAAAATCAAAAACCAACCACAATCAAATCCACACATCCGCTAAGGTGTTGTTTGTTGTTTCATCAGTGATCTTTACTTTTCCTTTCCTGGATTCCCTTCTTTTGGTGGACTCTTCCGTGCGTATTCTTGCATTACATACACACCCCTTCCAGGTATTTATTTTATGTGTTTTATTTTCATTTCCCCCTTAATCATACATTAATTGTAAAATGAACCCTTTAATTCACCCACAGTTTCCACGCGCATTCGCGCTCAACACACATACTTTTTAATTAAAATAAACCAGCCGTTCACTTAGCACGCGCTACGTGCGCTAAAGAGGCGGGACTTGCTGCTTTTGTGGCCACTCCTTTTCCCCTGCTTCCAGAGGATCCATCGTTATGTGATGAGTTCCTGGCCTCTTACAGCAAGAAGACAGGAGTAGTCCAAGGAATATCTATGACTTTGACATCTCGAGGCTTAGGGAAGGCTCTATCTTTACCCTTCAAAGGAGAACCTTTTGTGACCACTCGGCAGCTCTTCTCTAATGAAGAGATTCTAAAGCTGTTGCAGAAGCAGACAAGGGAAGTCCTTGATGTTAAGAAGGTGATAAACTCTTCAGGAGTTTCTTTTTCTATGATCACTGATCCCGTATGGAAGACGATCTGTCAGTTCCTTCAGGACAGGTTTATGCATGCCAAAACGCCATCCCACTATTTGTCCAAAGAGCTTTTCACCGCTTCCAGGATGGTGCTAAAAGGAGTTGCTATTGATTGGAGCACATACCTCCTCACTAAAATGGATCAGCATTTCGTTAAAGTCACCAGGGGTAATGTTACCAATGTCACATATGGATCATATTTGTCTGCCTTCTTGACCTATTCAGGTTTACAGAAGACTGTGCCTCCACCTCCTCCATCAGATCTAGTACCTCCTCCTCCACCTTCAGAAGAGTCAGCACCCATTGATATTGAGGATGATGATTCTCCGCCTCCCCTGGTCATACAGCGCAAACGCTTGAAGCGGGTAGCGGATAAAGCTCCTTCTGTACTTCCTTCAGTACCTATCCCTACTACTTCTGGCAGTCACCTCCCTGTGTATCTCACTTGTAATAACCTGTTCAGAGCACATCGAGAAGGATCCTTGGAGATCTTAGTTCCTTCCCTCAACAGTCTCGTCTCAGGAGATGCCATTCCTTTCCTCTACAAGGATATTCAAAGTTCCATTGAGTTGTCAGTGACAGCCTGTGTTCAATAGCTGTACGCATCTTTCTATGAGGAGCTCATGCAGTCCAAAGACCAGTTGCATAAGGCAACATCTGAGTTAGCTTCTGCTAAGGATACCCTAGCACATTTATTTAAGCAAATGGAACAACAAACCCAACTGGTTGCCATCCAAAGCGATGAGATTTCTTCATTGAAGACCCAGTTATTCGAGGCTCAATCACAAGTTACTAGCCTTTCAGTAGAGAAGGAGAGGATGTCCAGAGAAGCAACGGAATTCCACGCTATCTTAGATGACAAACTGTTAGCTTTACAGATGGCTAATGACACAGTGGCCAACCAAGCCTCCCAAATCCAACAGTTGCAAGATCAGCTTGCAACGTCCCGCTCTGTTCCTCCAAGCCCTCCTGTTCCATTAATTCCTTCTCTTTCACAGTAGGACTTGGCTGCTCTACAGAGACAAGCTACTTTGTGCCCTCTATTCCAAGATAAAGTGGAAAGATTGCAGTCCAGAATGGACTTGTTATGGTCTATTTTTGAGTAGTTTCAGGGATATGTCTTACCAGACCATTCTTTCTTTGTCCACTACCACTTACAGAAGTTGGTCTTCTATATGAAGCTTTCCACGATGGATTTACCTTTTCCAGAGGATGGCTGGAGTGGGGCTTGGTCTGCTGAGTTGTTGACAGAGGTAGTCAGAATGGTCTTTGAAGATTCTGTCACGCCAGACACCATGTTGATGTCATACATGTATCTACGAGGAGATTTGTTAATTCCAGATGAGGTAGATATGGCATGGTATGTGGGGGATGTGGTCTTACAGGCTGTTTTATATGTCAATCATTTGGAGTTGCGCATAGCTGATATGTTCCAAAGTTATTCCTCCAAAGTAGCTGATTGTCAGGATAGTTCGTGGCATCCCATGATTGATTCAGTGGTTCTAAATCAAAGACAAAACACAGCTCCTACCTTTGCCCAGAGTACTAACCAACTGAGGATGGATCTCTTAACCTATCTTTCCAAACATAATCCATTTGATGCTACCTTCTTTGATGCCTATCATAGACGATCTCTCTTGGGACCTTCCGTTCCTACCCTCCTTTGTTACCAACAAATGGCTCACCGCTATGCTGTATATATTTCCCTTTGTCAATCTAATTCCACAATTATTTTACCACTTCTTTTCCAACCTTCAAATTTTCCTCAAATTCCTATTTTCACTTACTGTTCCTTTATTGAGGATAGGGTATTTTCCCCTTCTCCACCCTGTTCTTCACCCCTCATTAATGTACCCTCCACATTTCCTATTTATCAGTTAACACCGTTCCTTAGTGATTCCTTACAAATTTCTGCCACTCCTTCTTTAACCTTTTCTTCCTTTTATGATTTTTCCTATCCTTCCCTTCATCCACTTTCCCTTATTCCATTACCCTCTCCTAACACTTCCATATCTCAACCACCTCAGTTGGTTAGTGACTGTGACGGGTTTGATACTCAGATTTCCAGAAGAAGGGGATGGAGTTCGGATGATTGCCTTACAGGACCGCAGATTAATTGGCCAGTAATTCCAAGAGAATGGACAGCTTCTAGTCAAGCTTATCAAAACTATGTTCATTTTGCCCAACAGTATTCACAGTCTACAGATCCCTCAGTGAGATTAACTGCTCACTTTGCTTGGTACCTGGCGTATATGCATAGGCACTCTCATACTGATTCAAAGCCTATTCCAAAGTTGTGCATGAATGTCAATGTTAGCATTGATTCCCAGCAGCTGGAGATACTGTATTTTCATGCCCTCTGTTTGCCTAGCAGATACTTGGTCCTGTTGGAAAGGATGTGCTGTCTCCAATTTTTTCAAAATCCTCCTAAAAACTTTGTAGATGAATCCTTATCTATGGATCGATTCCGACAACATCAATCTTTTAAGAGGGATCATCTTCATTGATAGCTTTCCAATGTATGATGGAAGCTTTTTAATGCAAAACTCTCTTTTTGAAGAAGTCATTCAGATGGTTGTGTTGTGTATTAGTGTTTGTGTTGTGAGTTCATTTATGTCAAACGAACGTGGTGGTTTCCTATTGGATTTCGTGTACGAGCTATGTTTTGGAGAATTGTGGTGATGGAGTCGTGGTTGGAGAGTTGAAGCAGATGCAGATGACGAAGAAGCAAACTCTTATATCCTTTACAAATTTGTGGTGATTTTTAGTTTGATAAGAGGTGTTAATGTATAAAGGGTTTTCCTTTCTTTGTATTTTTATATCAGAAACAGGTTATAAGTTGGGGTCGTGGTGGATGGATTCTTTGTGAAAAGATATTGAAGATCAAAGTTGAGCTTTTCCTTGAACTTGTATTCCCTTTTTCCTGGGTCGCGAGGACACTTCCTTATTAAGTGTGGGGATATGTTGAGTGTTGAAATGACTTGTTTTTTGGATGATTTTTGTTGTTTTTGAGAGCTGAATGGTTGATTTTATGGGATGATTGATTGATTTGGAAGTGGTTTGAGAGTGTTTTGGATGATAATGATGGTGTTTTGGAAGTTCATGATGTTTGTTGGTGGTTCTGTGATGTTCTGATTGGTTTTGTATACCTTCTGTTTTGTTCTATTTTGTTCTGATTGTCTTCTGTAAGGAGGGAAGGAGTATTGATTGATGAAGAATGAGATATTGAGAAAGCTTATTGAATGGTTTGTGAGAGTTTGAAATGGTTTGAGAGTGAGTTATGAGGTTTTGAGAACCTTCTGTAACCTTCTGTAGGTCTTCTGTAGACTGTTCTGCTTCTGTTCTGTTCTGTACTGTAGCTGTTCTGGTACTGTTCTGTAGACTGTTCTGTATGCTTCTGTAAGTGTTCTGTGGAATGTATGTGTGACTTTGGGAAAGTTTTCTAGCCTTGGAAAGAGGTGAATACAAGTGCAAAAGAGCTGAAATAAGTGGAAGAAGTAGCTGCTGAAGACTCAAGAGAAGACTAGAGTGAAGTGACAGTAGTGAGCTGTGAAGAGACACTATAGTGGCTCTGGTGACCCTTCATATCAGACATACCTCTTGGGAGGGGTATCCACGACCTAAGAGTGATGATTGAGTGTGATTTTGGGAGATTGTAGTGAGGATATGATATATTATTGATGGAGAGAGAGAGAGAGAGTCAGAGATAGCCAATTCTACTCAAACAGAGTGATTGTATATGAGAGATTGAGAGAGAAGACTATGAAGATATTGAAGATGAATACTATGTGATGTATTTCCATTCAAAGATGGTGTATTCTTTTGCTTTCTTTGTTCTATTGATGGATTTTTTGAAGATATTGAAGAATATGGTTGGTTCTATTAAAACCGTGGGAGATCTACATGATGCTGCATGAAGATTTGTTGTGCCTGGTGTTCTTTTCTTCATTGTGATCATATGAAACATGATAAACAAGCTTGTTGATGTTACAAGATAGATTTTGTTGCAAGAGAATTCCCTTTTCCTTGGTGTTCTTCTCGGGGCTCCAGGGGTAGATGTGATTGTGGTGGCTCCAGGTGCAACCAAGTCCACTATTGGGATCAATGCGTTGTCATGACGTGATGAGGGCACAATGTGAAAAAGTATGGAATGCATCATCATCTGACTTCTTTATTGATCTAGAGAGTCAATGTGATCTGACCCATTAGTACTAGTGTGAGTTGAATGGATTATACAAAAATATTGGATTTTTGGATAATTTTAGCCTATTTTTTATATTATTTATTGTAAAAATTTTGAAAAAGTTAGAAAAATATTCTAGATTAGGATGGCATGCAAAAAGCTAGTTGCTTTTTCAGCCAATTAAGGGATTTTCTTAAGAGGGACAGATTGATGAAATAGCGCGTGTCGCGATCACTATGTAAACAAGCTGAAAACTGTAGATTGAACTGAAAGAAGAAGGAGTGATCTGGGAGATCCATGAGCAAGTGTCTTGGGGTTTTACCCCCCTTTCAGAGCCAACAGAGCCATCAAATTTGGGTTTCGAGCAACAGAGAAGAAGCTGTAATTTTGATGCATGTTTTGTTCGACAAAGAAGCTCTAAGAGATCTAATGCCTGGAGATTGCTTCTGAGTAGTGCAAAGATTCCAGGTTATTTCAATACATATTGATTCAATTAATTGTGCTTTGTCTTTGTAGTCTTTACCAATTGTGTGTTCTCTATTTTCTCTTCCATCTCCTATCTCTACTTCCTTCTACTTCTGATCCCCAGTGGATTCGACCTTTCGACAAAAATCGCTCCGATAGCGTTCCAAGTGTTTTAAGACCTGACCTCGCTGGAAATTCCAAACCTGGGAGAAGTCTGTGAAAAATCTAGATGGGAATGTCTTAGCAACCTGGTTCTACTACTTCAGAAGAGTTTGCGGCCAAAACTATCAAGGAAGTACTAAAGGAAAAGCAAAAACAAGTAAAGGTAAAATGTAGCTTTTAGTTTTTTTAAATGCAGTTTGTGTTGGAATTTGAAACATTAATAAAAGGAGGGTGGATGTCAATTATGGGGGGAGCTAAATGGAATTATCCATTGAGAAGATTTGTCTTATATGTGGAGACTTGGTGCTTTGTTTGTGGCAGAGTCATAGAGCAAATTTGAAGGAGTTCATCATTGGAAGAGGGGACTAAATATTTCTGGGATTGCTAAGAAGACCAAGTGAGGCTCCAACATGGCACATAGAATTCTTATTTTACTGAAGGAGATTTATTTGATTTCAAATGTTTATGTTGCAGATCAATTATTGTCAGTGTTGTTATTATCCAGAATTTGAGATTAAAAAGTCACCTAGGATAAAAGCTGAGTGTAAAGGAAACTTTATGTTCATAGTTACTCGTATGGAAGAGGGAAGTTTTCTCCGATTTGAGGGAGGGATCATTGATAAGGAATATGATCTTTATTGAATTCGAGGTTAAAGTTGGACACACCTTACAGTGGATCAACTTTCCAACGAAGAGCATATAGTATCCTTTTATTTTCAAAGCAAACATTCTTTCAACCTTGGGGGGTAAAACATTGAGTGCTCGGTATCTTTGAAGTATTCTAAAGGCAAATACCCTTTGGAGTAAGGAGGCACTATTTGAAGTTGTCAAAGCTTTAATGAGATTTGATGAATTGTTTGTGAAAGAAAATATTTTTTCTTCTTAAGTAGTATTGATGCTCTTTGTAAGCTACAAGAGGCATAGCTTTGAAGTTTTCCTCATATACTGGGGTTTGGGAAAGATTATAGAATTGTTGAGTTGTTTTGTATCTTGGCATTAGACTCTTAGATTGTTCTAAGAAGCATTCAAGTTTTATGAGATCTAGCACCATGCCACAATCTATACTAGCACTCCTTTTTCTTGTGTGTCTTGGGTTGTGTGAGGGATTTATTTCGATCATTGCTCATGATACATTGCTTTTGGTGCCCCTATTGATGCTGAGGAGCATCAACAAGTGGTTTGGTGCTATAGTTTGGTAGTTGGTGGATTTGTTTCAAGATGGCGACATTTCACAAGAGGTTGAACAAATATGTTTATGCTTGGATGGATTAAGTGGAGCAGGGTATGAACATATTTGATATTGTGGATGATGAAGATATGGTGATTTTTGCTTTGCAGCAAGGGTTCAAGGATTATACCTTGGAAATGATTAGTTATGTCGTAAATGATATTATTAGCAATTTTGGGAAAGTCTCTCTTGGTTTTGTGGGGGGTAAAGGCACCTCCGCCTAGCTACCCGTCTATTACTACACTAATAGTACTCGCCACTACATACTGCAAGTGGCGGGCGCCCATCACTGTCACTTTATTCTTTATTCTTTTAGTGACAGTTTGAATAAAGGAAGGCCCGGTCACACATTGTGACAATTGGAGTTCCCATTTGGTCTCTCTCTCTTTCTTGCTCTTGCTTGCCTACCATAGCTCTTCTCAAGAAAGCTTCAATCCTTCTCACCTTTCAATTGGTATCAGACCATGGCTGCTTGAGCATTCTGACTTGGTTCTGACTCCTTCAGCTTTCTATTGATTACCTACATTCATTAGGTATCCTTCTCGGTAGCCATAGTTGACTCTCTCGAGCTCCTGTCACTCCCCAGCATCCCAAGCACTTTCCCACCCCCCTTAGGCATCCTCAAGGCATTCTAAAAAAGGTATTCATTCACTTACTTCAGGGTTTCATTGAAGTTCACATGTATAGCAGGGTTTGCAAGATCAGAGGCATCCATAGCTCCCACCATTGGAGCTTGTTCACACCATATCTTGCTTGAAGCCTTTGTATGCTATCTTGGGCTTGCACTAGGCCTTCATTGGCTCATTATTGAGCTGCCTTTCACCTTGTATAGCCTCAGAAGGAGAAGTAGAAGCCATCAACAACTCAACGTGAATTTGCACATGTTCCAGGTAGCCCCTGGACAGCTCCTCTTCAACTTGCCGATGATCATCGCATACCTCTGATCATTGTGGCACCATTGGCAATGATGCTTGACATGCTTTGAAGCCTCCCAAGACTTGAACATTGACCTAAGGCCTTGTAGCATTGTTTTGAACTAGTTTACAGTAACTTACAGACACTAAATGCCAATGCTACACTGGCAATTGATGCCTATGCTTGTTTGGAGCTTCCTAGTTAAGCGGTTTGATGCCTATTGATGACCAATTGTGGGGGGATGCAAGGCATATGTATTGCCATGACCTTGGACTGATTTTTGGGCTGAAAAATCATAGGTTTCAATAGTAAATCACTACTATACAATAGTGGGCTGAAGCCTATTACTTCATGTTTGCCTATGCCTCTTGGAATTGGAACATGCTTTGGAGATGCACTTTGATGTATTGATCATCCGGGATCTACTTTGAGCTTAATATTGCTTCGGATCATTGGTTGAGCTTGAGATCCGCTTTGTAGCACTTAAATCTCTATCTTTTGATGTGCTTATGGCATGTACTTTGCTTATGTCTGATTAGTCTTGACATGCTTGGCCTATGCCACTACTACATGCTCGTTACATTGTTTGGAGTTGGATGCTACTAAGCCTTGCTTTGGCTTGGTATTTGATTGATATTCTAGAGCTTACTTTGGCTATTTCTTGGCTTGCCAGAGTTATAGTTTGGATGTACTTGATGTCTATGGATGCTATGTACGGATGCTACATGGCCTATATGCTAATGAGATCTTATTGATGCTTGATCTTGGATCTTCTGGCACTGGTGCTATCATATGCCCTTGTTGAGCTTCTTTGCTTAATATTTATGGCTTTTGTACCAGTGGGAGTGTCTTTGGATGCTTGACAAACATTGGGTAGGAGGTTTATGCTACCTGAGCATTTGGACACTTGAGACTGGGATCTTCACTTGGATGTTGCATGGTTGATATGCCATGGTCCTTATAGATGTACTTGGGATGATTTGGGCTTTGCACTCCCTGAGCACACACCTATTTGTGTCAGGTCTTGCCAGTGTTGTGTACACTTTACCCTATTACATAGGGAGTGTGCCAGCATACTGACGGATTCATTTGACATGTTGGGTGTTTACTCGATGTCCATATGACTGTCACATGTTGATTTATGCCCGCTTGATGTTAGTTATGCTTTGACAGAGTGATGGTTGACTTGGTGCATTCATTTTGCCTATAGTTTACTCTCATTGTACATGGCTGTAATTTATTACAGCAAGCATTTATGTATGGACTGACATGGAATTTTCATGCTGAATTATCCTAATTTTTTGTACTTTTGATGATATTTGGTGGGCAGCATCATTAGTTATCAGTTTGTGGTCAATTTGCCTTGGTTTTGGTGGTATTTTAGCTATTTACATAGCAAAAAATAACAAACAATTTTGAACTATCTGCACTATTTCAGCTTGCAATATGGCATCTTCTTCCACTAACAATGCTATCTTCAACATCGCTAAGCTTGATGGTACGAATTATGCCTATTGGAAGAGCCAAGTTTGGCAGGTATTGGTACAGAAATTGCAAATAAAACCACCAAGGTTGCATGGAGAGAAGCCTAAAACTATGATTGATGACAAATGGATGGAGCTTGATGAGTTATGCAAGTCCACCCTCATCTTGTCTCTCACTGAATAGGTGCATTACAATGTGGTTGAGAGGAAGCACGGAGTGCTTGGCAGCTTTGGGATAAGATCAAGAACCTCTATGATAAGAAAAGTCTAGCAAGTCAGATGTATTGGCTAAAGCAACTTATGGACTTGCGCATGAAGGAAAATATGATTATGTCTGCTCATTTGAGCTAGTTCTATGCTATTCTCAAGAACTTGACTTTGCAGAGCATTACCTTTAATGATGTGGTTACTCCATTGTTTTTTCTTGGGACTCTGAGTGAGTCATGGATTGCATTCTGCATTGCCTTATGTGCTCCTGCTACTATTTTGAACTTGCCTGGTGTAGAGAGTGCTCTTCTGTAGCAAGAGATCAACCATAAAAACTTGGATGCCTCTTGTGTGTCGCATGCTTTGACTGTTAGAGGTAGATATGGTAATGGAAAGAATGACCGTGGTAGAGACTCACAAAATTCTATAGGTCTAAGTCGCGTGGTAAGTCGCGCAACAACTCTCGTGGGAGAAATGCTAATGTGACATGTTATCGTTGCAACAAGAAGGGTCACATCCACCCATAGTGTCATGAGTTGCGCAATAAGAAGCCCAAAGAGAAGGGAAAATACAAAGTACAGGAAAGGTCCTATGATCACAGCATGGTACATGTGAAATCCAGTGTGAAAATTGAGGAAATAAATGTCATACAGATTGATGACTCTGATGGGGAGTACGTACTAGCAGCTAGTTCTTGTGATGCTACATCGTTGACCAAGGTTCACTCTATGTATGCGAAGTACTGGCTTTTGGATTTTGTTGCTTCATTTCATATTGCACCATGTCGTCAGTGGTTCCATTCCTACAGCACTATCTCTGGTTCAGTTTGCTTGGGTAATGATAGGTCACTTGCTATTGTTGGCATTGGGGATGTACAGTTGCAGTTCTCTACTGGCAGTACTCTTTTGTTATAGGATGTACGTCATGTACCTCTGCTTATACGCAGTCTTATGTATGTAGGACAACTTGATGATACTGGGTTTCATGTCTCTTTTGGGGATTTTGCTAGAAGATCACATATGGCAGACTTGTGCTTGCTAGAGGTGCCAAGGTTGGCAACCTCTATCCTCTTGTAGTTGATGGATCCTTTGTTGATCATGTTTTGTCAGTGGGTTCCATCCCACATATATCTCTTTGGCATGCCCATTTGGGCCATATATCTTTGAAGGGAATGGAAATGTTTTTTGGTTTGCAGTACTTACCACCCCTTGGCTATGCATGTTTTGATTCATGTGAGCATTGTCTTTATGGCAGACAGACTAGGAATACCCATAAGAAGTTTGGTAGGACATGCATGAGTGCACATTTGGATGTTTGTGGGCCTATGCCCTGTCAGTTTATGGGTGGTGAAAAGTATTTTGTGACATTTATTGACGATTTTCACATAAAGTTTGGGGTTATCCCATTAAGCTTAAGTAAGATATCTTGACTATGTTTTAGAGATGGATTTCATTGGTTGAGAACTAGATTGGGCATAGGCTGAAATGCCTTAGGACAAACAATGGGGGAGAATATGTGTCACATGCCTTTGAGCTGCTATGTGACGAGAGGGTTATTAAGCTTCAGTTGTCCTAGAATGGTTTGGCTGAGCTAATGAATAGAATCATCCAAGAGAGTGTACACATTATGCTTAGCCATGCATGCCTACCATAGAGCTTTTGGGTTGAGGTAGTCAGTACAGCTGTGCATATCATAAATAGATCACCTTTTAGTGGTTTGGAATTCTAGGTTGCAGAGGAGGTATGGACTGGGAAACCTTCATCTTATACGCATCTACATATCTTTGTATGTGAGGCATTCTGCCATGTCCCCAAGGACAAGCATACTAAGCTAGATCCTAAGAGGGTCAAATGAATTTTCCTTGGCTATGGAGATACAAGAGAGATGGGTTACCACCTCTGGGATCCGCACGCAGAAAAGGTCATTCGCAGTCATGATGTAGTCTTCCATGAAAACAAGATGCATAGGCAGCTTGAGAAGGTAGTAGAGATGGGTTACCACCTCTGGGATCCACATGAACAAAAGGTCATTCGCAGTCATGATGTAGTCTTCCATGAAAACAAGATGCATAGGCAGCTTGAGAAGGTAGTAGAGATACACATGGTTATATTCCATTAGAAGCCATGTGCTTCTACATAGCCAGTTGGACAGCCTGCAATAGCAGTTAGCACACATAGCTAGGGTGTGTTGGACAGGATGTTGGACATGTAGTAGAGCCTACGATCTACTAGAGATAGGCATTTGATTGATAGATTTGAGTCGTTGATGCATTATGTCTTGGTTACAGATGTAGGAGAGCCTCTCACCTATGATGAGGCTATGTGCAGGGGTGACAATCGAGGGCTATGCAGCTTGAGATGCACTCCTTGCAGAAGAATATGACTTGGGATTTGTTTGCATTGCCTAAGGGCAAGAAGGCTTTGCCATGCAAATGGGTGTACAAGCTGAAAAGTACCCATGGAAACCCCAAGCTAGCTTATAAGGCAAGACTTATTGCTAAGGGTTTTAAATAGGAGCATGGAGTTGACTTTAATGAAGTCTTTTCTCTTGTGGTCAAGATGACCGCCCTATGCTTGGTTTTAGCCTTAGTCGCACAGCTTGACATGGACATGTATCAGATGGATGTCAATATTGCATTCTTGCATGGAAATTTGCATGATGAGATTTACATAGAGCAGCCTAAGGGCTTTGTAGAACCTGTCAAGAATTGTGTGGTGGGGGACTTTGCTTGAGTTGTTGCGCCAGACACACACTCTATACACAAGAAGAAGCTCACTCAAGAACACAAGAAGAGAGATGGAGTCCAAAACGTTTTCTTGCTGATTTTTCTTCTTCTTCCACACACTATACAATGTACACAAAGTATAGATAAGATACAACATAAAGGAAAAAGGCCTTCTAAGTCAAATACTGCATAACTGACTACACTAATCGACTAGCGTTATATCTTTGCCAGCTGTAGATAGGTGTAACAAACTAAATATAATAAGCGATAAGTCAGTGGCCATGTGAGTATCATAATGACCACCAACGTGCTATGTGTAGACGTGCGGACTCATATAGCCAGGTGGTCCATCATCAATGTCCGCACGTATTGAGCTTGCCATCTCAACACTCCCTCTCAAGCTCAATTCTATCTCTGCAACTCCAAGTAAGCTTCAGAACTTTCGAAGCTTCTCTGCACCCAATGCCTTTGTGAAAATGTCAGCTATCTGATCTTGTGTGCTGACATATACCAAGTCAATCTCTCCTGCAAGTACCTTCTCTCTCACAAAGTGGTAGTGCACCTCAGTATGTTTTGTCCTAACATGGAACACTGGATTCCTAGCCAGTTGTATGCTGCTCATGTTGTCACAATGAATGACAAATGGACCATCTCCTTGCACATCCAAATCACCTAATAACTTTTGCAGCCATACCACCTCATATGCTGCCATAGCAGCACCTCTATACTCAGCCTCTGTACTCGATAAAGCAACTATAGGTTGCTTTTTGCTACTCCATGTAATTGCTGCACTACCAAGGGAAAACATGAATTCACCTCTAGATCTTTTGTCTGACATGCACCAGCCCAATCTGCATCTGTGTATCCAAAGACATGTACATCCTTACTTGCCTCATAAAAAATTCCATAATGTAAAGTGGACTTCACATACCTCAATATACATCTAACTACATCCAAATGGGGCTTTCTAGGCATCTGCATAAATTGACTGACAAGGACAACAGCATAGCTCAAGTCTAGCCTTGTGATAGTCATGTAAATCAAACTCCCCACTACCCTCCTAAACATAGTAGAGTCTTCTATCTCATCCCCAACATCAGCACTCAACTTCACATTTTACTCCAATGGTACTGAAAGAGGCTTACATGCTATCATACCATACTTGGATAACATATCCAAGCCATACTGCCTTTGGGACAGCCATATACCATCATCACATCTAATCACCTCAATACCAAGAAAGTATCTCAGCTCACCCAAATCTTTCATCTCAAACTTCTTCTTCAAGAAGTCCTTAACGTCAGCAATCCCATTGTCACTATCACATGTAATAATCAAGTCATCCATATAGATGACTATGATGACCAAACCTGCATCTCCCTTTCTCACATAAAGTGAGGGATCAGCATCAGAAATACAAAATCCAATATTAATAAGATACTCTCCAATCTTGTCAGACCATGCTCTAGGTGCTTGCTTCAGCCCATTGAATGCCTTCTTTAACCTACACACATATGTGGGATGCTCTAAATCCTCATAAGCAACTGGCTGATCCATATACACTTCTTCTTGCAATTCACCATGCAAGAAGGCATTCTTAACGTCCATTTGATGCAAACTCCAACCTTTGGATGCTGCCAAGGCAATCACACACCTAACAGTTGCAATCCTAGCAACTGGACTGGATGTCTCTTCATAATCTATGCCACATGTTTAAGCATAGCCTTTTGCAGCCAGCCTAGCCTTATACCTGCTAATTGAACCATCTACATTATGCTTGACTTTGTAAACCCACTTACAGCCAATAGCTTTCTTACCCTTAAGTAAGGGTATCAAATCCCAAGTCTTATTGGCTTCTAATGTAGCCATCTCCTCATCCATTACTACATCCCAATGAGCATGACCAACAACATCCTCAAAACAAGTGGGATCAACATCCTCAACTAGTTTCACCATATAAGCATAATGGTAAGCTACATAACCTTCAAAACCAAATCTTTTAACAGGATATCTGACCCTGTTAGATCTGCGTACCATCGGATCACTCAATGGAGCCTTTACATTACTATGAGCTTTTTGTACACCTGGTGTCCTGACTGAAGGAATGCCAAGCTCATCATCCAAACTCTCCGAACCACTAAAATCTCCATCAAATCCCAAATGACTGGTAGATGCATCATTACCATCCAGCACTTTCTTCTTTCCTTTGTCCTTCCCTGCAACACTTATAGATCCACCTAAAGATGTGGAGCTACTCCTTAGTCTCCCAGACCAAGGGCTCACTGTAGGTGTAGTACAAGATGATGTTTCTGATCCACTAAGACTCCGTGATTCTTGTTTATCTTTTGCACATGGCTATCGTGATCATTATCATCATCCAAAATATCACCAGTAGGTGTATACCAACTTCCCATCTCATCAAAGATAACATCCCTGCTCACTCTGAACTCACCTGTGACAGGGTCATAACAGCGATACCCTTTCTGCTCTAAAGAGTATCCAATAAAAACACATTTTTCTACCTTTGGATCAAGCTTCTTCCGTATCTCATCTGGCACATAAATGTATGCAACACATCCAAATACCTTCAAGTGTGATACATCGGGCTTCTTGCTAGTAAAGCATTCTTCAGGAGTCATCCCATGAATTGCAGCTGTGGGAGTTCTGTTCATAATGTAGATAGCAGTATCAACAGCCTCAGACCAAAAATATTTGGGCGTATTCTTTTCAGCCATTAATGCCCGTGTAACTTCTGCAATATGCCTGATTTTTCTTTTTGCAACATGTGGGAGCTTTTGCTCAACCGCCAAGACCCACGGACCGCTTATTGTTTCAACCGTTCCAAGTCAAGCACTAATGGCTATCTCTCACATAGCCGACGCGCCATCCATATCTACGGGTGTAGTGAGCTTACCTCCATGCCGTTCAAGTTACCTCCTCTCCCGCGCACTCCGGTAGCTCCATGATCCAAGTGCAAGCTTCAAGCAAGCTCCATCCTCAAGCTCCACGCTCCAAGCTCCATTGCCGCGAGCAAGATAAGAGAAGAGAAGAGAAGAGAAGAAGAGAGGAGAAGATGGAGAGCTTCTCCTCCTCGGTCCCTCACCCTCACACACTCACTCCCTCACACTCTCACACTCTCTCTCTCAAGCACAAGCTCAAGCAAGCAAGAACAAGAACAAGAACAAGAAGAAGAAGAGGAGAACTACTTTTGGCCACACACAAGAATGAGCTTCTCATTCACTTTTCAACTTTATATACAAAACCCTTAATCCCTTTTGGGCGGTCATCCCCTTTTCCCCTTTTTGCATGGCCGGCTGTAGCCTAGGCCCTTTTTCCCATTGTCCTTCTATCTTCCTAGCTTCCTTTCCACCGCCTGTCTACATTTACAAATTGCACGGGTGAGAGCCCGGCGCTCCTTGAATTAAACCATGATGCGCTTGCGCTCTTTTACAATAGTTTGACTTGCACGTTTCCTCGTGCGCCTTTGTCTTCCGTTTCTCTTTGCCTTGGCCTTTGTCTTTATCTTCTGTTTTGGGTTTTCGGATTTTCCACCGCCTGGCACTCTTTTACAAGATCTCAAGGAGCGCCTTTGTATTTTAAAATGCGCCTTTCCCCTTTTGCATTTGCCTTAGACTTTTAAGGTTGCCCTTGCGCTTCTGGCCTTTTCTCCTCTTCTTTCTTTAGTCAAGCTACCTTTTTTCCGCCTTTGCCCTGCGTCTTTTTTATTTCCTTTTGCTTTCTTCATGTTGGGGTTAACATTACCCCCCTCCTAGACGAGTGCCAATCCCATGGCACGCACAGTCATAGGTAGCAGGCTATAGCATGCACCGAAGATGTGGGTGACAAGGACACCTGTGGTTTCCATGGAGGAGTGTTGGTGGTAGTGTGGGAGAAGGTCATGGGGGTTTGTTGGTGGCCAAGGTGGCTGGTGGAAGGTTGTTGGAGTTGGTGGTAGGGCTAGTCTGTGTTGGGGATTGCATTGATGGCTGGCACAAGTGTTGATTTGTTGGGGATTTTGCACATGACGATTCTTTGCGGGCTTGTCGGATGGTGAGGGATAAGCATTCAGAGTTGGGTGTTGATGAGGAGCGAATGACACTTTCATTGGAGTCTTCAACACCTGCAATTGAAAACCTCTCATGTGGTCTCTCCCTAAGGGTAGTGCTAGTCTTCGCTATTGTGCACAATACATATTTTGATTAGTTTGGGAGACAGGTCGAACTCTAAGCAAGCCTGGAATATTTTCCTACACTTGAGGACCCAAACTATGGATATACTTCGTTGTAGATATTATGTGAGTGCTTGTACATACTTAGATATTACGTAGTTAGAAGACCGCGGGCTAGTTTCTCATAACAATGCGTGGATAAAGCAAAGTTGTCCATGTGGAGAAGAAGTACACGTGAAGGTATATGAGACATCCTTTGCATTGTGACGCATGACGTAGCAGAATTGAATACAAGGACACCACACTTCTCAGTAGCTGGAAACTAGTGGACTTGCTTGATGAGTACGGTGTACTTTTCATGGCCAATCGTACAATGCTTATCACCATTGATTGCAGTGGTACTCCGACAGAGTGCAAGAGAGAATTGTGCAAGTGGGTCAGGGTGACAGGTCGAACCATAGGCGAGACAAGCTCCCCAAGTATGTCCTGCCCTTGATGTGCCCTGAACAATTGTGGGTGATGGTAAAAGGCTAGGGGACTAGGGACAAAGCCAGTCGACCGAGGTCACTAGACGTACCTAATTTGAGGACCCCTAGGTGTTGTGCTGTGATCGTAGGTGCTTCTTATCTTTTCATTCTTTTTTTTTTTTTTTGGTGGACTTGCCTGAGTACAACCATTACAATATGTTGAGGCTATCAGCCTTTCAATGGGTTGGACAATGTCAAGCTTCGAAGGCACAGAAAATGGATAGTACAATGATGATTGCGCCCTAGCCTCGTTGTTAGAGAAGCAGTTGGTGAAATGGGAAGATACACTTGAGATATTGCAAACCTCCTTGCGACACATGCGATGTTGGCACAATTGAGGTAACGACCGCCGTGAGCCAACTATAGAGCTTGACCCAGAAAGGGATCGTGGTCCATGCGATGTGGGTGGTTGGCAAGGATGATTTGTGCTTTCGGCAATGTGGCTTTGTCGCGGCTCCTTGTGGGGTCGATGGTCTTGCGGTGATCGGGCATTGAACACTTTCACGCAAAGACCTGTCTCATCTTGTATCCACTTGTCACTTCATGAGAGTACATGCATGGTATATGCCGCAACTATAATAAACCAGTGTAATGCAAGGAGACATCACTTATCTGAATTCTATGGTGTTGACTTAGATATTTATCACCTGCGCTTGATTAACTTTTTCTTTTGCTAAAGACGTGGAATATATTAAACGTAGATATGAAAAGTTCGTACAATTCGGGAACATGTCAACATTTAACCTTTTAAAGACAAAAAGTTATGGTCAGGTAGCATTTGATAAGCCCTTTTTACAGCATGGGGCTACTCTATTTGTACGAGGCGGGGCGAGTCTGGGTGGCCGGGTGATTGGGGCTCTGCTGGTGTGGGGCTCCTGGGGGGTTGGGTAGGGAACATGTCGGCCGGGACATGAATGGTGTAGTCCCGGCCCGCTACCATCTCCAGAATGTCTTTAAACAATTCATTAAATTCTTCTCTTTTCCGAGCTACCCTTTCTACCCTTGAGCATCTGGGGCCCGAGTGTGAGCTGGGGGTTCGTGCCACTAGTGCTACCACATGTTGCGCGTTTTGAGTCTTGACTTTCTTGACTCGAGGATTCTTCAACCTTCGCCCTGGACAATGTCGCTTAGGGCCTCGCTTCTTGGCATACCTCTTGATGGTGGGCACATAGAGCTCCATGGAGGGGCGTGTGCCACATGCTCCCGTCTTTTGTGAAGAGCGTCTTTGCATGCCAGATCTCCATGATTCTCCATGCGTTTCGCCAAAAAAGGAAGCCTGTAAGACACAATCCAAGGGTTGGACCTGGATATAGGATACAATTGTTTGCATGGAAGGGATTTTAGTGTGGTTTATGAAGCGCATATGACAAGAAGGGGAGGGGTGAGGCATGTGGTGTTTGTTGTAGAGGAATGGCCCCCATGCTGATGTTCGCATTGCCTCCAGTCATTAGCGGATATTAGTTTATGCTAAGTCGTGTGGACTGGTTGTCATGGAGTGGGACAGGGCACATCCTCGAAAGGATAGACCAAAAAGGAAAGCAGGTGTATTGAAAGGGACTACACCCTATCTACACCATCAGAGCTGTTGGTCAAGGCTTCCTATGGCGGCAATGTGGGTTGCATGCCCTTCACTTGGAGGTGGGGCTGGTCACATGGTTTTTGAATGTGTGATGAGAGGAGGACTTGAGGAGCTTCGTTTATCTGACCCCACTCTTCTCCCTGTGCTTGACTATCATTGCTTGTGTGTGTTGACATTGTTTATACACGGTGACACAAAAAAGTGTTTATTTATATACATATTTATGAATCCATGTCACTTCACGAGGATAAGAACCAAGTGTAGAACTCGAGGTTGTACCGGAGCGTGGCATACGCATCTAGTATTCGCGGCAACTTACTTAATACTGATAGATATTTTGCTACGTCGAGTAGCATGGAACCTTGACCGAGTCTACTGGCAATATGTAACTCCTTCTCAGTGAGAACCTTATCAATCAAAGGGCTCTGTAGCCTAAGTTCAGCTAAGTCCGTACCCCGAATGTCAGTGAGCACTCGAAGGGAAGTTGGTGCCACATAGGTTGGGTCTCTTTGAGACCGCCATTTGGCTAATCGCTCTTCTGAGACTGTCATGATCTGAGCCCCTAGTTCGGCCATTACAACACGGCTTTCGCACCAATGCTGCTCAAATTAACTCTGGCCTGCTGACAATCGCTTTAGTTGCTCTATGTCTATGAGATTCGATCGGCAGAGCATTTCATTGAACGTGACAGTTAAGCGCAGTTCGTCAACCTCCTCGTCAGGGATGAGTCGCATGCATTCATGCAAGAGCTTGTCGTAGTGCCCGTTAAGATGTTCTTGTTTTTCTCATGATAGAGGAAAGGTCAAGTAATCTCCAAGCTACTCCTTGGGGATTGTGCCCATGTCCGCAAGGACGTAGACACGTGCGACCACTTTGAGCTTAGCATCCAACTCAGTTAAGCATTTTGTGACACTTCTATGTTCAAGGAGGGCTTGCTCGGTTGCTATCTCATGCAAAGTTCTAAGAGTTTCCTTAGGCTTTAGCATGGCTGGGGGCTCAAGCCTAGATGAGCAAGATTGATCAGCGCTAGGATTTCTTATGCTCTTAGGGTTCTCACATTTCTCCTGAGGTTTTGCTGCTATTTTGTCATGGTTCTTCTCAGATGTGACTGGTATAGATTTGTCACCCTGTTGTGACAACGTTGTATCCACTCTTGATTGGTCAATGCGAGCTCTATTGTCAGTGGATAGAGTGTTGCGATTAACTGTTGATGGCAACGATTGCTTTGGTTTTTCAGAGCACACAGATGTGTCTGAGGTTTCACCGCTATTAGGAGAGGCATCAGTGGGTTCATTGGTGGATGGACTCGATGCTTTATTCATCAGCTCTCCAGCGCCCTTCGTCTCAATGTTCTTGGGGTCCACAACCACCTGCAACTGTTGTTGTTTTCGCTGTTTTCTCCTCTTTTTCTTGTCAGTGCAAGTGCATCTAACGGCTCAGGACCTTGGACTAGATCGACCGCTGATGTGTCCTCATGGAACCTAGTTGTGGCCTGTGGAATAGCCTTGCCAGGTTACGTGGGTACAACTGTCTCCCTTTCGGGGGAGTCTAGCTCTTCAGCCAACTCCTTTGTGTTTAACTCCTCCAGCCTAGGCTTTAGGCACTTTGAAAGTGTTGGATTTTTCGAGGAAGTTGGTTGCGACACCTCCTCCAGAGGTAAACTACTAAGGACACGTTCCACATAGGGCATTGTCACGGCCAAGGGCTGTGACTGCTATGATCCATGATTGGAAGTAGTAGCAGCTAGTTTAGTGGGCTGGCTACCCTTGGTGGATTGCAATGTCAGGTTCTTAGGACGATCGGAAGTGGTTGTATCCTCTGTTGCCCTTTGAGCGTTCGTCTGTGTAGATCGGGCATGAGTTGATCTGGTCACATTGGGTTGCATGGGTATATCCTTGGACGAGAGCTACAGATGGCGTCACGTCCTACCTCTTGGACATTTGGAAGCTTAGATGGAGATAGAGATTGGAATTGAGCAGTTTCCCTCGACAACCGATGTTGTGCTTCCTGTGTTCGTTTGGAAAAAGAGGATGTAAGAGATCTAGGACTCTTAGGTGGACTTGGCACTAGCTGAATGATTTGCTCAAGGCCATTAGATGATTGTGCCATTTGCTTGGTTGAGCGAGCAGCCTTGCCATGAGCAATGTTGTGCCTATGATGCTTGTTCTCCCTTGGGAAATCAAAGGCTCTTGGGGCACGGGGCACTAATGATTTTTGTGCGTGCTCAATGGCTACATATGACATCTGTCTATTTAGCATGCTAGGTTGAGGCTCTTTCTTTTGAACAATCATGTCTGGTTTCTTGCCTCGAGACCTAGAGTTTCTCTTAGATTCCCTCCTGTGCTTCGTTGCTTTTGATGCACTCTGGCCTTTAGCTGATAGAAGTGGTTTAGCAAGGGATTTTGGTACCCAAATCCATCGGTTACCTTCGTAGTACCCTTGAGCACGTAGCAACGCTTTGGATATCCATCACGTCGTTGTGCTGACCCTCCATCGATACCTACGTCTATAAGGCTTGGGCTTCTTTTGGGGTCTTCTACGATATTTGTAATTCCAAAGCCCATCCTTGGCATTGTCTCTTGACCTTCTTGTTCCAGGCCTAGCCACACTCACTGGTTCTCGTTGTTAGACATGTGCTTGTATTAGCTCTTCCAACAAGTCCTTGCTCTCGTCAGTAGGCTTGGCTATTATGTCCACAGCTTGCTTGCCTTTCCCTCGAGGTTCGATGAGGTCACCCTTGCTAAAGGTTGTGACTATCCTCACACCCGGTAGCGTCAAGTGTATCCTCTAAGCTACGTAGTTAGCCTCACATTTAGTCGCCCTTTTGAAGGGTCTTCCTAGGAGGGTTTCTTTCCTGCAGCTAGCACTATTTGGAGGGACATGAAATAGGATAGGTAAGCTTTCCGTTTCAATTGTCGCAAGGATTTTGCACTTCCCTATGAGTGCTTGTGGGTGTCCCCCATAAGGGCTAAGAGTTGCACTAGTCGATGTGAGCTCTGGTTGGCCTAGTAGGGTCCATGATTCATGGGTCAAGATATTAAAATCTGCTCCTTCATCAATTAGAGCATCAACAATATGCTCTCTTTTCGCGGTGAGTTTGACCCTAAGATAAGCAGGTGGTACTATGTCTTCATCTTCCGGGTCTTGGCTTGTAAATTTAAGGCTTCTGATAGATGCCCTTGAGTTCTCGACTGCATGACCAGATGTGGATTCTCCACTGTTGTCTTGGATCATCAGTGCAGTGTTATTCAAGGTACATCTCTCATCAAGAGTGTCATGTCCAGTCATCTTCACATTTGTAGCTTGCTGAAGTTGCATTTTGCTCTAACTAGACACAGTTTGAACACAATATCTTTGTGTTCTCATGGTGTGGCCTTTTTGCCCTTGATGGCTAGATCGGCCCATTGATGTTCTAGGGTCTCTGTTTCTCTCTGTTCGGGTATAGACTTTTGGTTGCTCTATTGCAAGTGAGACTCCATGCTCGTATAGAGCCATTGCTACACTAGGGTCCAATTTGGAGGACTTGTCACAGCGCGCATTTTCTCTCCAACCTACCCGGGGGAGGTGTGGAGGGGGCAGAGTCCCCTCTGCGGGGGTCCGGGGGGGGCAGTCCCCCCCGGCCCGCAAGGCCGTTACGGTAAAAGCCATGCACAATTTGGAGGACTGTTTATAGCCAAATTTGAACCACTTACTCTCAGTTTCAGCCCGGCAATGGATCTGTGATATGGTTTCTGCTCTGTATGGTTTCTCGATTAATTTCACTGTCTTTAGGCTAAAATTTGAGAAAATCTAAATTCGGCCTAACTGGTCCGAATTGCAAGGTCCGAGTGGGTCATTCGGACGGTCCGAGGCGCATAGGCCGAGGGCAAAGTTCGGACGATTCGAACGAATTCGGACGCGATCACTTGGCTGGGCCGAGGCACTTGGGCCGAGGGCCGAATGTGGGACGTGGCTGAGGGCCGAATTTGAGTCTCGGATGGGTCGACTCGGATGGTCCGAGGCCGACTAGGGTTTGGCCGAGTGGGCCGGGTGGTCGGAGGGCCAAGTCTGGGCCTCGGACTAAAGTCGACATGACTCAGACGCGTCGAACATCGCGCGTGTTTTTGCCGCAGCTCACAAAATTCGACGTGCAGGGCGCTGGGGGTCTTCCCCCTTATTGTGCAACTCCAGATTGGTCCTACTACTGTAGGGAAAGGTGTAGAATTACCTGGGCTAGCCGATGATCTCCTTGATGCCAAGATCGAAGCGGATTTCCTCGCCAAGCTTTCCTCTTCTCTCTTGCTCTCCTGAAACCCTGCAATGCACAATGTGGCCTTTCTTGCCACTTTTGGCCCTTATACCCTCTTCAAGGTATAGTATTGGCACCCCCAATAACTCACTTACCGACCTTAGGCATCACAAGTAAGTTTTTTACCACTTTTGCATGATTCTTGCCCTATTTCTGCCCTGTTTTACAACAGTAACCTTAATGCTTATTTTCTTTGTTTTTATTTGTTTTCTCCTACTCTAATGCATCCAAATCACAAATTAAATACCTACACTACTCCATCTCACAACATAAATCTCAAGAAAAACAACAAACCTACTTGCCAAGGAGATCAAATACCATCTTCAACCCCCTCGCTTCCTACCTATCTCAAGCACCGATTCGGGGAAACTCTATTCCAATGCTCGATTTGAAGCGCGCAAGGCTTGAATCCGTTTGTCCCGGCAACGGAACCAAAATGTGGGAGCTTTTGCTCAACCGCCAAGACCCACGGACCGCTTATTGTTTCAACCGTTCCAAGTCGAGCACTAATGGCTACCTCTCAAATAGCCGACGCGCCATCCATATCTACGGGTGTAGTGAGCTTACCTCCATGCCGTTCGAGTTACCTCCTCTCACGCGCACTCCAGTAGCTCCATGATCCAAGTGCAAGCTTCAAGCAAGCTCCATCCTCAAGCTCCACGCTCCAAGCTCCATTGCCGCGAGGAAGATAAGAGAAGAGAAGAGAAGAGAAGAAGAGAGGAGAAGATGGAGAGCTTCTCCTCCTCGGTCCCTCACCCTCACACACTCACTCCCTCACACTCTCACACACTCTCTCTCAAGCACAAGCTCAAGCAAGCAAGAACAAGAACAAGAAGAAGAAGAAGAAGAGGAGAACTACTTTTGGCCACACACAAGAATGAGCTTCTCATTCACTTTTCAACTTTATATACAAAACCCTAAATCCATTTTGTGCGGTCATCCCCTTTTCCTCTTTTTACATGGCCGGCCGTAGCCTAGGCCCTTTTTCCCATTGTCCTTCTATCTTCCTAGCTTCCTTTCCACCGCCCGTCTACATTTACAAAATTGCACGAGTGAGAGCCCGCCGGCGCTCCTTGAATTAAACCATGATGCGCTTGCGCTCTTTTACAATAGTTTGACTTGCACTTTTCCTCGTGCGCCTTTGTCTTCCGTTTCTCTTTGCCTTGGCCTTCGTCTTTATCTTATGTTTTGGCTTTTCGAATTTTCCACCGCCTGGCACTCTTTTACAAGATCTCAGGGAGCGCCTTTGTATTTTAAAATGCACCTTTTCCCTTTTGCATTTGCCTTGGACTTTTAAGGTTGCCCTTTGCTTCTGGCCTTTTCTCCTCTTCTTTCTTTAGTCAAGCTACCTTTTTTCCGCCTTTGCCCTGCGCCTTTTTTTATTTCCTTTTGCTTTCTTCATGTTGGGGTTAACACAATACCATTTTGCTGTGGGGTATACCTACAAGTAAATTGCATCTTTATCCCATGAGTCCTAAAGAAGGCACTGAACTCATTAGAGAGGTACTCTCCCCCTCCATCTGATCTCAAGCACTTCACTTTTAAGCCTATTTCTGTTTCAACAACTGCCTTAAAAGATTTGAAGTGCTCAAACACATCAATATTTTCCTTCATGAAGTATACCCATAGCTTCCATGAACAGTCATCAATAAATGTGACAAAGTATTTGCTGCCACCAAGAGATACATTCTGTGTAGGCCCCCAAACATCTATATGTAGTACATCAAGTATATTTCTACTCGCTTCTCTATCATGCGAGAAGGGTTGTCTCACCTCCTTACCAAACTGGCATGCTTCACAAACTTTATGCAATTCTGCAACTCTAAAAGAAGGCAACCAAGTAACCAATCCTCTAGACTGCATTGATTTCAACCAAGGGCTCATTGTAGGTATAGTACCAGATGATGTTTCTGGTCCACTAAGACTCTATAATTCTTGTTTTTCTTTATGCACATAACTGTCATGATCATTTTCATCATCTAATACATCACCAACAAGTGCATACCAACTGCCCATCTCATCGAAGATAACGTCCCTACTCACTCTGAACTCACTTGTGATAGGGTTATAACATCCATACCCTTTCTGCTCTAAAGAGTACCCAATAAAAGTACATTTTTCAACCTTTGGATCAAGCTTCTTCCGTAGCTCATTTGGCACATGAACATATGCAACACATCCAAATACCTTCAAGTGCGATACATTGGCCTTCTTGCCAGTAAAGCGCTCTTCAGGAGTCATCCCATGAACTACAGCTGTGGGAGTTCTGTTCATAATGTAAATAGCAGTATGGACAGCGTTAGACCAAAAATGTTTGGGCATCTTCTTTTCAGTCATTTTAATGGCTGTGCGACTTCTGCAATATGCCTATTTTTTCTTTCTGCAACCCCATTTTGCTGTGGGGTATACCTGCAAGTAAATTGCCTCTTTATCCCATAAGTCCTCAAGAAGCCAATAAACTCATTAGAGAGGTACTCTCCCCCTCCATCTGATCTCAAGCACTTCACCTTTAAGCCTATTTTTGTTTCAACAGCTACCTTAAAAGATTTGAAGTGTTCAAACACATCACTCTTTTCCTTCATGAAGTATATCCATAACTTCTTTGAACAGTCATCAATAAATATGACAAAGTATTTGCTACCACCAATAGATACATTCTTTGTAGACCCCCAAACATCTATATGTACTACATCAAGTATTTTTCTACTCACTTCTCTGTCATGCGAGAAGGGTTATCTTGCCTGCTTACCAAACTGGCATGCTTCACGGACTTTATGCAATTCTACAACTCTAAAAGAAGGCAACCCTGTAACCAATCCTCTAGACTGCATTAATTTCAGCCTTTGCACATTTGCATGTCCAATACGTTTATGCCATATTTCAATATCTGCAACTACTCCTTTTCCTTTAGCATATATAGCAACATCCATTGCAGGAATTCCAACATCTAAAGTGAACATTTGGCCAACTCTACTTCCTTTTACGAACAACCTGCACTTATCATTAAAGTCTTCTACAAAATAACATTTTGCATTGAATCGGACCAACAACCCCTGCTCTACCATTTGGCCAACAGACACTAGATTCTTTGTAATTGATGGCACATGTAATACATCTGCCAGACTCTTTGTTTGGCCATCATACAAGGACAAGGAAACCTTTCCAATGTGTGAAATTGGGTGGCATGAATCATCACCCGTTTGCACATAACCTAGGTTTTATAAGTCCTGCATCTCTCCAAACCATTCAACATGACTAGTCATATGATTAGATGCACCTGAGCCGACATACCATACATCATCATGTGTTCCCTTTCATGTAACTGCATTCATCATATGCTGCATAACAAACAAACACTCATTTTTGTCTTCATTCTGTTGTGAAGACGATGCATAGTTTCCTTGCTATAATTTACCATTGTGAATATCATCCTTCTTAGCATAACAATTGCCTGCAATATGTCTTGTTTTGCCACAATAATAGCAAACAATAGCAGAATTTCCAGAGCCTCTGTTCTGCCATCCACCTCTTCCTCTAGAGCTCCCCCTGCCTCTAAAGTTTCCTCTGTCTCCAAAAATCTGCATTTCACCAAACTGTTGATTGAACCTGTTTTACTAGTTATCGCCAACACGTCACATACCACGGCCTCTCGAAGAGGATCTACCACGTCCCCTTCTTGAACTTGAGTAAAATGCTTGAACCTATTCACCACTTTTTTCATATGAGTCACCCTGCATATTTATCTCTTCGGTAATCATGAGAGAGATCAACTCATCAAAATCTGGAAATGGCTTTTGTACATATACTGAAGTAACAAATGATTTCCATGTCTTCTCATTGTTAAGGCTACTCAAAGTGGATGAAACCAAATCATCATCATCAAGCATTGCATCAATCGCTGCTAAAGCATCTGCAATGCTCCTCACCTTCAACACATACTCATTGACAGACATTTTCCCTTTCTTCAAGACGTTCAACTCTTGCTTGAGTTGAATCTTTTGTGCCTTTGTATTTACCGAAAACATGTTCTCAAAAATTGTCCAAGCTGCATGTGAAGTTTCTGCATTCATGATATGTCCCAACATTGTATTATCAATGACTGCAAATAACCAGTACATCACCTTTTTGTCTTTCCATTCAGTTCTTTCCATGCTTTTAATTCATCTGCAGTCACAAGGATACCCAGCTATGGCTCCTTTTCTTCACCTGAAACAAAGTCATAAAGGCCCTTTCCAATGAGGAAGTTCGTCACACGGAACTTCCATGAAGGGTAGTTGTTCTTTTCAAGCTTCTCAATAATGGGATTTCCATTGTTCTTTGCCATTATCACAAACAAGGATACAACACAACAAGCTAGTCTTGTGTAATCTTTCACAACACGTGCACAGCACTATACCAAGCAACCTTTTTCACCAATTTCTCAATAGTACATGTAACCTACAACCTGTTTGCAAATAAACCTTATGTTTGCTTCCTGCAAATACCTCAAAATTAACAAATTTGCAATCTATAACTTGTGCACCCACTTTCGGTCAATAAAGTCGAAATCACAGTGTATCCTGAAACTGATGTCCGCAACCTTGCGGCTCTAACACAGGGCCTCAAACAGCCTCAAACACCCAAAATAACTACGGGATGGCCCTTGAGGGCTTATCTGTAGAATATATAGTGCTCTGCTCACACACCAAATCTCATAGCAATCTGATATTTTTGGTCGACCCTGCTTCCGATGCCTCCACAGGGACTATCCAAGAGAGAAAGTGGAAGAATGGGAGAGCTTCTTACCCGTTGCTTGCTTGCTCGAACCTTGCTTCTTCTCCTTCACTTCAGCCTTCAAAATCAGCCTCTCTCAGTGGCGCGGCTCTAATACCATGTCAAGAATCGCGTGATGGGGGGATTTGCTTGAGCTACTGTGCCAAAAACACACTGTATACACAAGAGGAAGCTCACTCAAGAACACAAGAAGAGAGATGGAGGCCAAAACGTTTTCTTGCTAATTTTTATTCTTCTTCCACACACTATACAATGTACACAACGTATAGATAAGATACAACATAAAGGAAAGTGGCCTTCTAAGTCAAACAGTGCATAACTGACTACACTAATCGACTAGCGTTATATCTTTGCCAGCTGTAGATAGATGTAACAAAATAAATATAATAAGTGATAAGTCAGTGGCCATGTGAGTATCATAATGACCACCAATGTGCTAAGTGTAGATGTGCGGACTCATCTAGCCAAGCAGTCCATCATCAATGTCCGCACGTGTTAAGCTTGCCATCTCAACAAGGGAGAATGAGTATGAACAACAAAAGCTTGACATGCTAAGGCCCACCTCAACTATACCTGAAGCTAGAAAGGGTGATTTTTCCACTATGCTCAAGTTATACATGTCTAGCTTAATACCATGGTAAAAAAATAAGTGCATACAAGGATATCTAAATTCTCTACCCTTGTTCTCATGACAATGTAGCTTCTATAAATTTTAAGCTAATAATACAAATTCTATAAGAGAACATAGCAAAAAAAGATATGTTAAGTATGCATCCTTATAGTTTACACAAGCTCGTCCTTATGGTATGCAATGATACATGGATATAGTTTTGGAGTTCACATTATGATTTTATTGTAATTTCTAAGATATTTATGATATAGTATGCCATTGTGAAGGCCTATATATGCTATGAATGCAACCTTCTTAAACGAGATACAACCCTCATACAACCTATCCAAGGTGTTCCTAAAATTTTACATGTAATGTACCAACACAAGGATTTTATAAGAAACACAATGGAGAAAAGACCCAAAGTTATAGAAACACAACACTTAAATAGAGAACCCATACTTTTTTTTTGGAATGTGTTCACACAATCTATTAAGTAAAAAGGAGTCACAACATGTAAAGGATGCAATGAAGCCTAGGCCTTATAGAATAGTTATTTGCAAAAAAGCTTAACTACCCAACCCTTTACCTTGAAAGTACTCATCACAATGAGGACCTCTTGCCTTAGGGAGGGCACACTCAAGTCAATGCTCATCTTATTAACATTTTTATAGACCACACTATTCCTTCTAGATCATACAAACTTGACAACAATCCCACACATCAAGCTAATTAGATTCCATGAGCAATCACCAAGGTGGGCCTGCTCCTTGAAAAAATCAATAGTCATGCCAAAGTCATCCTAGAGGTTAGCTTGGCATAGCCATCTTCTAGGTGCTCTCCATAGTGTTGGGGGTAAAGGCGCCTCCGCCGTGTCGCCCCGTGTATTACTACATTGACAGTACCCGCCACTGCACACTGCAGGTGGCGGGTGCCCGTCACGTCACTTTATTCTTTATTCTTTTAGTGATAGTTTGAATAAAGGAAGGCCCGGTCACACATTGTGACTGTTGGAGTTCCCATTTCTTGCCTCTCTCTTTCTTGCTCTTGCTCTCCCGCCATAGCTCGTGTGCAAGCTTCGATCCTTCTCACCTTTCAACTGGTATCAGAGCTTGGCATTCTCTTGCTCGAGATCGACTCGGTGCTTCCCGACCTTCGCATCGACTCGCTTCACGCATTGGGTCTCCATCCCGGCAGCCATAGCCGACCTCTCGAGCTCCCGACTCTCCCCGGCTTCCCGAGCTCCATCCCGGCCTTCTTGAGCTTCATCAGGGCCTTTCCCTTGAGGTATTGCTTCAGCATTTGCAGGCATTTGAGTGTATTCTCAGTTTGAAACAAGGCAGGAACAAAGGGCAGCCACTCTTCTTGAGCTCCATAGCTTATATCTTCCCTCCCCTTTGCATTGGGCCTTCATGGCTTGGTATGTGCCTACCTTGGGCCATCATTGAGCCCCCCCACACTCAACATTCAGCCACGTGATTGGCAGCAGCACTCCAGGCCTCAACACGCTGAATATGGCGCCCATTTTTAGACTTTGACATCCACGTTTTACAGCTGAATGCTTTGTTGCTCATGGAGCACTCATCACTGGCCTATTTGGAGGGCATTTGAGCCATTTTTGGATGTCATTTTGATGCTTTGGCTTGACATTGAGGTTGGGAGCTGATCATTCTCAGTTTTGAAACTGTCATTTACTGCATAACAGTGCTGGAAACAGGGCAGCACCCCTGACACTGACATTTGTTGCTTATGCCTCATTCCATTGGAGCTATTTGATGCCCGTATGCGGTCTACTTCCTACCCGGATGTATTGGGGATGTATGCATTTGGTTTGACCATGATTTTGGCTTGAATTTGGGGCTGAAATCTATTGTTTAGAATAGTAAATACATGCTGGAATAACAGTGGGCTGAAGGTACTTTACACGCTTTGGCACTTACCTACCGATACCGGATGTATGCTTTGAGCTTTGGCATGATGTCTCTGACATTTGGGGACAACTTGGAGCATATGTATGAGATTATGGGATGCTTTTGAGCTTCACATTAGCTCCATCTTCACTGGCATTTGGACTGACTTGGCATGCTCGTGGACCGCCTATGCCTCATGTCTCTGCTTGACAGTTAGGCTTTTGCATTACATGCTTTGGTTCGTGACATATGCTATTTGGTTCGTGTATGCCATACCAACATTTGGAGCTTGGATTTGGATGTATTTGAGCATTCCCGGCTTACTTGATCACTGATCTTGGTTGCTATTTGGATGTCATTGAGTTGACCGAGAGCTTATTTGGGCTTATGTATTGCTTCATGGTTAATACGACCGGTGCTTCATGTATGTCATGCTCTCTTGGATGCGCTTGATGCATTGACAGGGTCACTTATCACTGGTGCTTTCTCTTGGGTTGTTTGAGCTTCTGAGCTCGCTTTGTATGCCTTTTGTGCCAGTGGGAGCATTTTACATGCTTGCTTGACCTTTGACAGTTGCATGCTATTGGAGCACTTACATGTATTTGGAGCAGTTTACATCTTGAGCAGCTACATACGCATTGAGACTTTGGGATCATACTCCGATCTTTATGGATATGCATTGATGTACTCTTGGTTCACAGGATGCTTATGAGCTGAGTCTCATATTTGGATCTTTCTATTTGAGCAGACACCTATTTGTGTCAGGTTTTGGCAGTTACAGGAACACTTTGCCTAGAGTGTCTGGGGGTGTGCCTTTCACTGGCAGATGTTATTTTGACATGCTTCGGTGTTGAGCTCATGTTCTTTTCACTATCATTGGCCTTGCTTATGTCCGTTTCATGCTGGCTTTGGACCTAGCATTGTTTGCTTGACATTGGATCCTATTTTGGGACAGTTTGCTCTCTAGACTGCATATCTACAATTTATTACAACAAGCAGTTATTGGTGGACTGAGGTGTACTTTTCATGTTGAAATATCCTGATTTGGTGTACCGCACCTAGTACTAAGTGGGCAGCAACTTTTGGCACACTTTGCTCGCCCTTTGGACCCCGTTTTGGTCATTTTTGGGCAGTTTCTGCAGTAAAACAGCAAGCAGTTTTGGACTGTTTGGGCATTTCCAGCCTGCATAATGGCGTCATCTTCGCATGATAGTGCCATCTTTAACATTACAAAGTTGGATGGTACCAACTACTCTTATTGGAAGAGTCAAATTTGGCAGGTCTTGGTGCATAAATCTCAGATTAAGCCACTTCGGTTGAGTGGGGAGTAGCCTGAAACTATGGACAATGGCGACTGGCTTGAACTTGATGAGCTATGCAAGTCCACGATTGTATTGTCTCTCACTGAACAGGTACATTATAATGTATTTGAGGAAGCACAGAGTGCATGGGATCTATGGAATAAGATCAAGAATCTTTATGATAAGAAAAGTCTGGCGAGTCAGATGTACTGGTTGAAGCAGCTTATGGATCTGCGCATGAAGGATAATGCGACTATGTCTGCTCACTTGAGCCAGTTCCATGCTATACTCAAGAACCTGACTTCGCAGGATATCACCTTTGGAGAGGAAGTAACTCCTCTTTTCTTGCTTGGGACTCTCAATGAGTCATGGGATGTATTCCGCACTGCTCTTCGTGCCTCTAGTGCTACTCTAAAATTGGCAGATGTTGAGAGTGCTCTTCTTCAAGAAGAGGTGAATCGCAAAAACTTGGATGCCTCTCGTGGTAGTCATGCTTTGACAGTTAGAGGCAGGAATGACAGGAATGATCATGGTAATAACCGTGGCCGTGACTCGTAGAAGGGTCGGTCTAAATCTCGTGGCAAGTTGTGTAGTAAGTCGTGTGGGCGCAATGCAAATGTCACTTGTCATCATTGTGGGAAAAAGGGCCATATTAGACCATAGTGTCATGAGTTGCGCAATGAGAAGTGCAAGGATAAGGGGAAAGATAAAGTGCAGGACAAGTCCTTTGATCGCAGCATAGTACCTGCGAAGTCCAGCGTCAAGATTGAGGAAATTAATGTCACGCAGACTGAGAAGTCCGATGGTGGTGATGAGTTTATACTTGCAGCTAGTTCTTCTGATGCTTCACACTTGACTGAGACATCTAGTATGTATGCACAGTGTTGGTTATTGGATTCAGGAGCATTCTTCCATGTGACGCCTTACCGTGAGTGGTTCCACTCTTACCGCACTATATATGGTTCAGTCAGACTTGGAGACGACAGGTCTCTTGACATTGTGGGCATGGGTGATATTCAGTTGCAGTTTTCCAGTGGCAATTCATTTTTGCTTAGGGATGTACGTCATGTACCTGCGCTTACGCGCAGTCTTATGTCTGCAGGATAGCTGGATGATGCAGGATTTCATGTATGTTTTGGGGATTCTGCCTGGAAGATTACTCGTGGCAGACTTTTGCTTGCTAGAGGCGCCAAGGCTGGCAGCCTCTATCCTCTTGTTGTATCTGGGTCCTCAGTTGACCATGTTTTGGCAGTGGGTTCTATCCCACATGTATCACTTTGGCATGCTCGTTTAGGGCACATGTCTTTGAAGGGAATGAAAATGTTATCTGGTTTGCAGTATCTTCCGCCTTTGGATTATGCATGTTTTGACTCGTGTGATCATTGTCTTTATAGTAAGCAGAATAGGTCTACGCATAAGAAATCGGGTAGGCCACGCATGAGTGAGCCCTTGGCATTGGTGCATTCCGATGTTTGTGGGCCTATGCCTTGCATGTCTATGGGTGGCGCAAAGTACTTTGTTACCTTCATTGATGATTGTTCTAGGAAAGTGTGGGCTTATCCCATAAAGCAAAAGTCCGATGTCTTGGCAGTCTTTCAGCGTTGGCTTGCTCTTGTTGAGAACCAGACTGGGTATAGGCTGAAATGCCTTAGGACTGACAATGCGGGAGAATATGTCTCGCATGCTTTTGAGCACTTTTGTGATGACAGGGGTATTAAGTGTCAGTTGACCGCCCCTTACACCCCACCCCGTATGGTTTGGCTGAGCGCATGAACAGGACTATTCAGGAGCGTGTGCGCTCTATGCTTAGCCATGCAGGCCTACCCCAGAGTTTTTGGGCTGAGGCAGTTAGTACGGCAGTGCATTTCATAAACCGATCGCCTTCCAGTGGATTGGATTTCCAGGTTGCAGAGGAAGTTTGGGCTGGTAAGCCACCCTCTTATGCGCATCTCCATGTCTTTGGATGTGAGGCATTCTGCCATGTGCCCAAGGACAAGAGGAGTAAATTGGATCCAAAGAGCATTAAATGCATATTCCTTGGCTATGGTGAGTCAGGAGAGATGGGCTATCGCCTATGGGATCCACAAGCGTGGAAAATAGTACGAAGCCATGATGTCGTCTTCCATGAAGACAAGATGCACAGGCAGCCTCAGAAGGTGGTTGAGATCCGCAAAGTGATCTTTCAGGAGGAGCCTAGAGCTCCAGCACAGCCAGTAGTACAGCCTGCAGCAGTTCCTCCATAGGACCAGGGTGTTGGACAGGCAATTAGACAGGCAGCAGAGCCTGCGGTGAGACAGTCTGCTAGAGACAGACGTCCACCTGATAGATTTCAACCCTCTATGCATTATGTTTTGGTTACAAATGCAGGAGAGCCTTTCACTTATGATGAGGCTATGCGCAGGGGTGACAGTCACTCCTGGGAGAGGGCTATGCAGTCTGAGATAGACTCCCTGCATAAGAATGAGACTTGGGATTTGGTTGCCTTGCCTAAGGGCAAGAAGGCTTTGCCATGCAAGTGGGTGTATAAGCTAAAAAATACCCCTGGACACCCCAAGCCGGCATACAAGGCTAGATTGGTAGCAAAGGGTTTTAAGCAGGAACATGGTGTGGACTTTGATGAGGTCTTCTCTCCTGTGGTTAAGATGACCACCATGCGCTTAGTCCCAGTGTATTACTACACTGACAGTACCCGCCACTGCACACTGCAGGTGGCGAGCGCCCGTCACGTCACCTTATTCTTTATTCTTTTAGTGACAGTTTGAATAAAGGAAGGCCTGGCCACACATTGTGACTGTTGGAGTTCCCATTTCTTGTCTCTCTCTTTCTTGCTCTTGCTCTCCCGCCATAGCTCGCGTGCAAGCTTCGACCCTTCTCACCTTTCACACAGGAGTGTCACCTATGAGTAATCTCATAATATATGATTTTCTGTTTCCTCTGCTCTCCCACATAGGGGACACATTTGTGAGATTGCTGCTCTCTTGCTCAATCTAGCATGCAAAGGCAGTCTCTTGAGCATTGATAGCTAGCTCAAAAATTTGACCATGTATGATGAGGTTGACCTTCAGAGCCTCCTAGCCATTTTCTTCCATGTGGTTATTCTAGCTAGGGGGAACTCCTTCCATCAAGTATGCAAATTCATTAGAGTTGCAAGTGAGGGGGCCTTGTAGTCCCTCCAAGATTGACAAAGCCACAGTTGCTTCCTTACAGGTGATACAAGATCCTTAAGAGAGCTATTATCCACTCTTGCTAATGAGGATGGCCAACTCTCCCTCATTTGTATTTGACATTCTCTAGCCACCTACCTTCTCTCTCATCTAGTTCAAATGTGTTGATAACTAGATGAACATATAGCCATTGTCTTGGGCCAAGTTCCCACACATCAACTCAAATCCTTGGACCTTTATTGTATGCTACCTTGGAAGTTTTCACATCTCTAGTAGTAATAGGGGTAGTCTTCAAGTTGCAAGCAAAGAGTGAGAGCCATATGTTGTGCTCTAATGAGGAATCCCCTCCTTGCCCTCCCTGCCTCCCCCCTGGGCTTCTAAGTGTGGCATTACTAAGCACCTTTTGCTACATACTAACTATGGGTCATATTAGAGTGTGGGATTCTAATGCACTCCTACACAGCACCTATTAGGTCTAACTAGTGAGCCTCATTCATGTCATCCCATGAATTTTGGAGGTGGTAATTTAATGATACAATATGACCATCCATAGTTGCTTACTACCCATCCTCTTCATGCGTTTGGACACCATTTCTTGTGATTTGAGGGCAAGGTCCTCTAAACCAACCCCTCCCAATTTCTTGTCCTTAATAAGCACATCCCAACTTATTTGGTGTGCTAACTTCCTGTCTTGGTAAGACCAAAGAAAACCCCTAATAGCACTTCCACCTTGTCCTAGGCTACTTGATTGAATGGCAAGAGGGACCCACATAGACTGTTATCAAAGATAGCATTCTTTACAATATTCACTTTCCATGCTAGAGAGGTTGGGGCATCCACCCATTTCTTCATCTTGGAATAAAATTTGCCAAGATACCACTCAAATCGCTACTTCAAAGTGACTCCAACACCAATGTAGGCACCTAGGTATCTGACCAATTCCCTAGGCTTCACAAGTTGAAAGACTAACTCAACAATCCACTTATTAGGGTCCTTCCAAGAAAGAAAAAAAGTTCAAACTTAGTATTATTGACTTTAGATTACCCTTTTATGAGAGGGAGGGGAAAAGTGCAAAGTAGGGGGAAAAAGGGGGGGGGGGGGGGGACTATAAGGTGGGAAGGGTGAACAATGTCAATAGTTAACCGTTTTTTCTTTTTCTTCTTTTTCTCTTAGGGCATATTCAAATGGGAGGGAAATCATTACATCCTCTCCCGCTTATGGGAATCAAGATGTCATCATCTTGATGAGTGCTTGGTACTTTCCTTCCAAGAGTGATCCAATGAACTATTTAGCTTTATTACTAGATTATTCTTTATACATGGATGCTAGAAATCTAATGTCTAGGTTATTTTTCAAGTGCATATCTAAGAAGTAGTACAATTTACTCAATATTGATGATATGGTTCATGTTTAAGATGCATCCTTAACCAACTAGCGATCAAAACTCTACTTTCTCTTTTGAGGCCTAATCAAACTCCCTTTTTGTGATGATAGTGTAAGCTTATGTTCCAATTGTGTAGCCTCTACCAATCTATTCATTGGATTTTCTCATTGAACATTGTGTGAGGACCTTTCTAATTAGCAATTGTGAGACATTTAAACTTGAAGTGACTAAGCTCATTGCAATTATAGCACTTTCTATCACGTTATTCAATCTTCAAGTACTTGACTTTATTGCAATTGTAGCATCAACGATTTCCTTGACTCTCTTAACAGGTTGATGAGCAGATCTTATATGAGAATAATTTGTATGAGCTTTTCTTGGATTGTAAGGGCTCACTATGCTAAACTTTCTTGTCAAGGGATTAGTTCATATGAGGACCCCTTCCACATTAGTTGGTCTCGTGGATGCATTTAATCCTTGGCAAAACCTAGCAATTCATTGACTACAATTGATATTGGGTGCATACTTCTTAAGTATCACAGATTGGGAATGATAGTCTTCCATAGTTGGATCTAGCTACCTCAGACTAAAGAATTTGTTCATTTAGAATTATCCAAAGGAAGGTGGTAGATACCTTCTCCATAATGCTTCCTTAATGTGTTGGCTCTTTTGGGGACCTTTGGTTACCACATTGTCACTGCACCATTGTTTCCACCAAAGATGGGCTTCATTACTATCTATTTTAGAAAATAAACCTCTACAGTTTCAATGTTGGCACATCAATTTTAAATGCAAACCCTTTGCCATTAAAATTTGGTGGCTTTATCTACTTAAGAAGGTAATTCTTCTCCTAGAAACCAACTACTACATCATTATGATGTTCTTGAAGTCAAAACTTAATCTTGGATTTATAAGAAGGTGATTTATTAAGATTGAAACTTGATTTTATTATTCACAACATTCCCAATCCAAATATCATGGGTTCACTTTACCAACTCCTTTCCAATTAGTCCATTAGATTTTCCACATTTGATTTGCTCGAAATTGAGATTCTATTTTTACCATGCCTTAATGGATCCTTTCATCAAGGGTCTACAATAGGTGATGATGACTTTCCCTTGAGCACTTCACATGACTTCGTAAGGAACCTTCCATGTAATGGATTCCTTCTCTTCATTTAGAAATCCATTTGTCCAAATAAAGTGTACTCAACTTTGCGTCTCAAACAAACATTCTTGAAAATGACATAGACCTAGTATCCCTCGAGTAATTCCAATGAGTGTTCATTCATAGAGATATTCTATTATCATCTTAGCAAATCAAAAAAGAACAAGACACATATTAGTTTATGCTTTGATACCACATGTATATTACCACCCTAGCTAGGCTAGAGGAGGAAATGTTTAGTAGTTGCTTGAATGCCTTTCTATGAGAAACATTATTCAAATCCCATAGGATCGACAAACTTAGCCAATCATGTGGTCTCTGAGTCCAATAGAAAAATGTTAAGCACCAATCCATAAGGATCAAACCCTTATTGCTTTAAATGTCATTACTAGAGCCCAGAGAAAACAAGTGTATATAAACTTATTAGGATTCTCAATAATAGTAAAGTTAGTTACTAAGAAGTAAAATTTTAAGAAAAGAATGAGAAATAGAGCTTCTCAAAAGCTCATTCTAAAGAGTGGAAGTAAGACAATGCAGTTCACTAGCTCAATTATACTTGGTATCATCCAAAGTAAGAGACTATCTTGATCGCAAGCATCAATATAAAAAATGAAGTAATGAGTCAAAGAAGCACACAAAAAACTAGTTTGAGTTAGTAACTAAGGACATGGATAGTAGCAATAACGGGCTTTTGAGCAAAAAATACATTTAGATCTTGATAGAGCTAGATCTTTCAAAGGCCCAGGTATCATACCTTAAAGCATAAAGAGCATTATACACCACATTAACTTGAGAACTATAATTGTTGGTGGTAGAGGACAAACCAATTTGAGGGACAAGATACTAACTCTTAAGAGACTTATCTTATTTCTATTGAATTTGGATAGATTTTTTTTTTTTGAAAAACATGTGGTATCGTGATTGGTAAAGGGTTGTTATCCACGCTGACTCCATTATTGACTCCTGTGCTCACAACTCCAACTGTTGCTTCCAGGTTAGTAGGGTTGTTCACGATTTCCACTTTTGAATTCTTTTTCTTCGGGGCCGTGATGGAAATGTGATTCATAGAAGAAGAAAAGGAAATAATCGTTTACTTGAACACATCTAGTGGAGCAGTAAGGAGATGTAATTTTTATAATTAGCATGGGCATGGAAATGCCCCTAGAGATCACACAAGTATGGTATGGTTGTGGATTTATTAGGTGTGGTAATTGTATGCCTAAAGGTTGGGGAGAGCACAATTCCGTGGCTTTGGACATGCTACTCACCCACATAGAGAGATTATGCATGCTGGGCATAATAGTGAGTCTAGCCTACACCTGTGGAATCTTACCTTGGTGGGTAGCATGTTTGTTAAGATTTTCTAGAGTAATAGGTTGATGCTTGTTGGAAGGGGTGAGCTTTCACATTCTCCTCAACCTCCTCTTCCATGTTTTCATTTTAGTTCTAGGGTATCTCATCTTCTAGTGCTCCATAGTCCTCAGCAAGATTCAACCTTGATAAGCCTAAAAGTCTCTCCTTTTTCTACAATCAACTACTAGGAATTTACCCTTTTGTGTTTAAAGACACTTCAATGAATGAGTCCTTTTGGCACTATATGACATGGGCCATTCCTCTCTAACCTTACCCTTAACTTATATTAAATCCAAGTTGATTGATAGGTGATGTTGTCCACTTGAAAGAGCCTAGTCAATTGTTGTAGGCCAACTCAAGTAGCATACTCAATTCTTTTGTCAGAGATAATGTATTAGTTGAGAGAGCAATGTTTTACTCTGAGTGCTAAGGCCTTTGCAACCAACTTGTTAGACATAATCAACATGGTTAAAGGCCACCCATTGATTGACCTTTATCCTTGTTACAAGTTTTGGAATTACTTTAATTAGGCTTGCATTTGAATCATTTGGAAATTTTCCTTTGCCAAAGCAATGATTTATAAATCTCATGAAGCCTCCCTTGCAATACTCCCATAAGGCATTGAATACTTTGGGAGGCATACCATCTAGCTATCCTTCATTTTCAACAATGCGAAATGGAGCTCATCCTTCGAGAAGGGTTTGCACAAATCCCTACCCTCACATTAAAAATTTAGCAAGGCATATCCCTCGAAGAATTCGGCCACCTCTTGGTCATAATCATGGATGTTGGGTCATTCCCTCTCAATAGCTGCTACTAAGTGGTCCTAGAATAAGGTCAAGTCCTTTGATATGTTAGTGCATACTACTCCAACATCATATTTGATGCATGTCAATGATTCTATCATTTCCTTCTACCTTTTCTCTTTAGGAATGTTGAAGTAGAATGAAGGTGGCACTTCACCATCTGCTTCCTACCATGCCTTTAATTCGACCTTCATAGTTTGAAGCTGAGCACATTCTTGCCAGTCCAAATAAACTCTACATTCATATAGGAGTTAAAGAAGAACGAGGTCACAACTAGAATCACAAATTGCAAGTAGGAAATAACCTCTAGTTCTAGTAGCACTAGCCACGCATCGGGTTATAACTTTCATTCAAATGTTCCATCCCTCTATTGGATATTGAATGGTCTTTTTAGCTTTTTTCCACACTTACTAGAGATCTACTAACAACCCTTGATTTTGAATTAACACATCCTTTCAACAAGTCATCCCTCTATTGGATATTGAGCGGTCTTTTTAGCTTTTTTCCACACTTGGTGAAATGACATGTTAAATCAGAATGAAGGGTTGTTAGTAGATCTCTAGTAAGTGAGGTTTCGAAATTTAGACATTAATGGACAATGATATGATGTGATGACATAAGGGATTATGCAAACTTTGCTACTGTGTGAGCACCACCAACCACCATTATTGGTGTAAAGTTGATCTAAGTAGCTTGCTTATTTGCAACATTTTGGTGGTTATGCCACATGTAGTGAGGGCCGAGTCATTGTTTTGACAATATCTTATAGTTTGAGAGAAGCTTGGAGAGTAGTCCAACTCTTCATCTATTGGCCAAGAGACCATTATAAGATCTATACTATGGATCGAGTTCCATATTCTAGTATCCATCAGCCTAGCCTAGGCCCATTACCTAGCTCTATTGATTGATTTGTTATCAATGTAGGCTGAGATTGGGATTACCTTTCTACCTACAATTCTAATAGAAATTGCTATCATTGAGCCATCCTCACTATTCATGGGCTAAAGCTCCTCTTTGACCATCATCATGGTTCCACCCTATCCCCCGAGGCAACCATGGTTGAATGGGCTAAAGCTCTTCTTTGATCCTTGTCATGGTTCCTCCCTATCCCTTGAGGAAACCATGACTATATGTATCATATCCAGAGGCATTCATACTTCCTACTCACCCACTTTAATTTCTTGTCGTGGCTTCCTGCTTGTGATGAGAGTGATAGAATTCCTTTTCTTTTGTGGAGTAGAATCTTCTAATGTTCTGTGTGACTATGCTAGACTTCTTGGATATGTTAGGCATTGTAGATATGAATTCTTCAAAGGTCTCACCCATGTTGCCAATAGCAACATTATAGTTCCTGTTAGCCAAAGGAAGGTGAGCCAACTTCTTGATCGAGATCTTTGTCTTACCTCTTTTGCTTTTCACTTTCTCAAATTTTGGACTGAAATTCTCCTTATTTATGTTCACTGACAATAGAGACAAAGGCTTTGTCAATGTGCATGCTCGAAGAGCTACTAGAAGATGACTATTGGTCCCTCTTTTTATCCTTTGTGGGATCAACAACACTCTTCCCTTTATCCTTGTGTTGCTATTGCTATCTAACGACCTCCTTCTCACCTTACTTTGTCTTCTTAGATTATGACCCAACCTTGGCTACTTCCTCCATTCATTTTGGACACTCTCATGCAAAGCGTCCCTATTGTTTGCACAAGTATTTGGAATTTGGAAAGGATTTGAAGCACACATGGATAACAATTTCAAACCCATTGAGGTTTGATTGCTCCAAAACTTTGTGTGGCTAGGATATTTGATCCCATGAGGTGTAGGCTTTTTTGTTAGGCTTGAGTGCTCCATATAGGATGATATCATTGCAGGCAGATATAAAACCTTTCCAAGTGCACTAGAGTAGCAACCTCCTCAAAGCCAAACAAGTAAGTTAGAAAAGGTGACCCAAACTAGGCATTCGTGCTATAACATTGTATATAGGGAAAATGATAGCAACCATGGCATTGTGAGAACCAAATTTCCCTTATATCCCATAACATAACCCAAGATCTAGTTACACTCAATAGGAGTGCTAAGAAGCCCCAAGAAAAAAGCCTTTATCGACAAAGAAAAATTGAAGAAGCATGGCTCTTCCTAAATGTATTGTCGTGAACCATTGGTCGATAGTGGGTGGTCCCCCTCTGAAGTAGAAGAAAATGTTGGCAATGGCAAAGTTAGAAAAGTGCTTGCACACTCATTCAAATGAGATGATGATTGTGGCTTTGAGGTGCTCAATGCCCTTTATATGTTGCCTTGGATCTTCTTCTCTTGTTGATGGCAGTTTGCTTCACTCTGATGGACTTTTCAACTTCAACCAAGTTTGATCCATTGCCTTTAGTTTTTGTAGCACAGTTGAGCTCCATCCTAGTAGTATGCAATTGGAGTAGGATCAAGATCCATGGCCATGCGATTGGCTAAGACTTGCTTCTTGCCACTCTACTTATTATGGCTAAGACTTGCTTCTTGCCACTCTACTTATTGTGGCTTTGCTTTATTCCCTCCCTATTTGCCAAACATAGACAATTGCATGCATGCAGTAGGATGCTACCATATGTCAAATTTTATATGACCTTTTAAGGCCACTTAATAGCATTGAAAGCCTACATGCCAGATAGGACCAATGTGGTCCTTCAATTGAGATTGTGGTGTTTTCTTGATTCACATTTTCCTCATGCAATGCCATTTTTTGCAATTTATTCTCCTAGTGCCCTATATGGTATCACACCTTTTTTGTAGAATGAAGAAGAGACTCTTGTATATGATGTACAATTCTCAAGATTTTGCAATAAATAGGAAAATAGGGGGTGTGAAAGTGAGGTGTTTGTAACATTTGTTGCATGTGGTATCTGTTTGTTTGTCAAAGTGTCATACTCACAAAGCCAAGATCTTGGGAGATGATGAGAATTTCAATTTATCTTCCAATAATGTGATGGGGCCTTAGGTGTGTAAGAGCATTTGAAAGAAAAGAGGATTGAGAGAATACCAAAGGATTTAACTATTGGCATGGCAATTGTAGTATTATCTATACACACCCATGAGGGGTTTGGGAGGGGGGGGGTCACTTTTGTCACAAGGCAAGGGGTGGGCATATGAGTTGTGTTTGGGGCTATGAGGGGGGCGCTTATAAGAGGGGCTACACACCAAGAGAAAAGCCCTACCCAACTAAAAAATTGAAGGGGCATATTGATGCGTGGCAAAACATATGAGTTGTGTTTGGGATGCGGCGGGCTTATAAGGGGGGCTACACACCAAGAGGAAAGCCCCACCCAACTAAAAAGTTGAAGGGGCATATTGACATGTGACAAAGATATATAGGTGCCGATTTTCACAGATTGCAAACACATTTGGACACGAAATACTCCCCACTCAATGTGCATTGTGCGTGCCCAACCCAATAAAGACAAACATTCTGCTCAATAAAAAATTTACTGCATTCAATGGGATTGGGACTGTCACCACAAGCATGGAAGCCCATTGGCTACACCAGTAGGCCATGCCCCATATTGTGACAAGGAGCAGGCGTTTTAGTATGAGATTCCCCACTTGTGCGAGCGGTGTGTATTATGAATACCTATTGGGCAGCTTGGGAGCGTGGAGCCACAAATCCACCTAGTCGTCCATACAAACGTGACCTGGCGTCTCACACTACCTTAGTACCACCCATGTGTGTGCTGGAAGCCTACTATGAAGTCCCTCGCAAAGTTTTCTTGATGTGGTTCGCCATAAATCCGTGACATTCGACCGTGTGGACACAGCCGCGAGAGAGTTTTGAAAAGGATAAGGTGCGGCGCCATGGATACCTTACTGTCATCTACCATCCTCTCTTGCTCATCAGGTACAGGCGTCGAAGATTACTCAGTTAGACCTTCGTAGCATTCAGGATTGTCTGGTCCATCTCGTCTGTGCAGTCACGACAATGCGGATACAACGAAGTAGTTGCAATTATTCTTTACCTTAAAACACGGAGATAGATGTGCCTTCTTACGTTAAGCCAGGATAGTAGTACTGTATGCGTGCTCTGCATCTTCCAATTGATTTTGCATCTTGTTGTTTAGTTTAAAAGGTCAGATTGAAGGTTGCCTGACAGCAGCATACTAGGAAGGATCTATCGAAAAACCTAAGGTCAAATTCAAAATTCCCTCAAGAAACAAAAAGCTTCCGGTTGTAGCGTGGAGCCTTTGAAAGTAGATAGAGAATGTTTTCATGGGTCGATAAATAAACAGAAGACTGACTTGCCCAACAATTTTCAGCTTTCATTTTTGGAAATACACTCACCTAGAGGGAAGCATGAACACACACACACACATTTGGTTTGGACTATAATACTTCATTGACCTAAAATGTACATCCTTGGTTGCTCCAACATTGAGCTATTAATATCAATGGAAAAGCATTTTGAATTGAACTTATGGAAGATCCCTAAGATAAAGGGCATCCTGAAGAGATTAGAGCAATGAAGATTGGAAAAATGCATATGCTTAATGGAATGCTAATTAAAGAGCCGAGTGTTGTGGGCATGACGGTCTATAGAGCTGAATATCGGTGCTAAGCAAAGAACTGAGCATAATCAGCATGTGTAATGTGACATTCAAATAGCTGAAATTGCTGTCCTCATGCAATAGCTAGAAATATGAAATGAAGAAGGTTAGAGAGGCAAATAAGAAAGGCTCAAGTAGTAGACCATGCCCATGGGCAAATGTACGAGTGTTTGATGGAGATGGGAATGAATAGGATGAGTTGTTCGAGCAATATATCTTTGACTCAAAAGAACCCTTAGGAAGTGCTTCCACCAAATGCCATTGTAAAATCTTTTCCTTGAGAGGGAGCTTACTTTTCCAAATGACTCAAATACATTTTCTCCACTAGGTAGGATGTTTACGAAAGCACTATAGATGATTAACATGCTCCCGAATCCATGATTGTGAAAGTAAAGGAGAATTTACATTTTCAACAAAAATATAGAAACACCATAAAAAAAACTTTTTCTTGAGAGGAAGCTTATTTCTATGAGCGAACTAAAGACATTTCTTCCACTACGTAGGAGGCTTATGAAAGAGCCAGAGATGATTACCATGGTTTTGAATCTACGATTCTGGAAATAAGAGAGAATTTGCAATTTTAGTAGAAATATCAAAGCTCCATTAAAAAACCTTTGCCTCGAGAGAAAGCTAAATGAGTTGAAGACATTTCTCCTGCTAGTTAAGATGCTTATGAAGGCACCATAGATGATTACCATGCTTCTAAATCCATGGCTATGGAAGCATGAGAGAATTTGCATTTTTATCACGAGCCAGTATGCTTATGAAAGTGCCATAGGTTATTATCATACTTCTAAATCCATGGCTATGGAAGCAATAGAGAATTTGCATTTTTATTATAAAGTTTTGCAAAGGAAAAGATGAAGTAGGTAGTTAGTGAACCAAGTTCCAATCATACAACTAAAGATTTGAAACCAAAGGAGGTATTGATTAAAATGGTTACCGCATATTAAGAATAACATGTTGAATAATACAATGATGCAAACCCTAACTTTGTTGGCGAGTAGCTTACAAGAATGATAAAATTTAGTTTTTGTTATTAACACACACACACACACGTGTGTACATATACCCATGCACATGTGTATATATGCATGCAATGTGTATGTATACATATATATGTATGTGTTACGGGAACATGAAATTTTGAGATACTCTAATTTTGCCGATAACATTTAATTAAGATAGTAATCAAATGTGAAAGATTGTTTAGCACGTGATGCATATGGCAATTATTTCATGGTAACAAGCCAAGGACTCCAAGAATGTAGTGGGTGTCAAAGGCAAAAGTTGTGATAAGTTATGTTTGACAGGTACTAGGTAGTACTTGGTGTTTTGGCATAGGCCAATTTATTAGCCACTAGTATCAGTAGGTGACATTAGAGACTAGGTATTAATTGATTAATTAATACTACTCTAAGGGTCAATAACTACTGAGGGATACTTGGAAGACAAATTGGTCTAGCCAATTTAATTATTGGTTGGTGGGATTAATTTTTTGAGTATTAGAATAATTATTAAATTAAATTTTAAAATTAATATTTTAAAAATTAATTTAATAAATTAAATAATGTTGAAAAATGGAATTATAAGGCTGTCACTTGGCAAAACTTGCCCATGCAAGTGGAAAAAACGTTTTTAGGGGCGGGTGGAAGTCTATTCCAACCATTGTATTTAGCTCCCTCCAAGAGTAGGTGATAGTACCCCAAGGCTCTTTTGGTGTAGATAACAACATATAGGAGGAGGCAACAGTCTTTCTGGTGGTCGTAAGCTGTAGGTAACAGCTTCCATGGTTATTTGAGCAGGGCAAATGTAGCTTTTCAGCACTTCTCGTGATGAAACTTTGAAATTTCTCTCTACAGCATTCTCTCTCACCCCCTAGCTATCTCTCAAGTTATCTCAATATTTTCTAGCAGTTTGAGCCATTAGAGGAAGAGATTTTAGGCAATCTTTATTGGAAACCCTAATTTATAGTAGAAATTAGAATTTTGACAGCTAGCTTGGGATATGTGCTCAGAGTTGAGGGCCTAGGACTTGAATTCTAGTAGCTAAAATTGAGAAATTTTAGGGAGATTCAAGAGGCTAGCTAGCTAATATCAGATTTGGGGTTGAATTTGTCTTTCAAGAAAGCAGGGTAAAGGCCAATCCCCAAGTAAACTAAGGGGCAAATTTGTTTGGAGGCTTGGTTAGTTTTGACAGTAAGAGGCACTTGGATTAGCAGAGGAGGTAAAAGGAGCTCAGTTGTTCTCCATCCATTTATCATATAAAGAAATTTTGAAAGGGACCCAGGGGCCAACAAGGTGTCCAATGTCTAAGATTAAAGTGGAAAAGTGTGCATTTTCAATTTTGTGAATTTGTTGATTGCTGTTATTAAGTGCTTAATCAAGTTTCACCACCCTCTTAAAGAAGGGAGGCTAGTTTCAAGGTTCCATCGTCGGGATACCATCAATTCCCTTGATTTGGTGGGTTGGAGGTACCTGATTCAAGGTCAAAAGCTTTACTCTAGTGCTGAAATTGTATTTAGTCGAGCATTACAGCAATAATGTCTTTAGATAGTGAGATTGGATCAAGCAATGATGATGTCTCTCAATCTGAAAATTCACAAAGTGTTGGGGAAAACGTAATGCTTGCACTTGGACAAGGCACAAAGCCTAGGTTGCAAGCTGAGAATGAGGGAATCGGACAAGAGGTGGGTCCTTCTAGGTCTCTTGAAGCTGTTGACCAGTAAGAGGAAGAGGAATTTGATGACTAGTGTAAAGATCAGTTGGAGGGACAACGGTTCAAATGTTAATGCAATTGGCATATGATCTTCAGTTCGTATGCTTTTTGAACCCCTTAAAGGAGGGCAGTAAAGGCAAGAAGAGAAATTCAAGAGGTTCAGGAGCAATATGCATTGAAGAAAGAGTCAATGCAACTACATGATATTCTAAATGTGGGCAGTGAGCATAAGAAAATGATGCTAGTGGAGCAATTGATGCATAGCAAGGCCAACTTGGAAGTGCCAATCCAATGTTTTTTGAATAGCAGGGCATAGATGCAATTATGGGCCAGTCAGGTTACTTTGGTGGTGGCACTAGTTTCCATGCTATGGCAAGTGAGGGATTGCATTTGGGGATGTATGACACAACTTCTTATCATATGCAGCAACCAATGCGTGGTAATGTACCTTAGTATGGCTGGTACTAGTCATTTATGATGGTAAAAGACACTTGGATTAAGGGAGGAGATTAGAGAATCTCAATTATATTCCATCCATTTGTAAGTAAAGATTAAAAAATATCTCAAGGGGTTGGCCAGGTTTGGGGCCAAAAGGTTGTCCATTGTCCAAGATTAAGTGGTAATATTTGCATTTGCAGCTTCTGTGAATTTTATGCTTGTTGTAATTGTTGATTAATTAGGTTATTACCACCCTCTCTGAGAAGGAAGCTTGGTTTCATGGTTCCATTGCCAAGATACCATAAAATCCCTTGACTTGGTGGGTTCGAGGCACTTGATTGAAGGCCGGAAGCTTTGCTCTAGTGCTGAAATTGTATTCAGTTACAAGCATTACATCAAGAATGTCTTCTTATAGTGGGGATCAAGCAGTGATGGTGCATCTCATTCTGAAAATGTATATAACGAAGAGGAAAATTGTATTCAGTTGAGCATTACATCAAGAATGTCTTCTTATAGTGGGGATCAAGTAGTGACGGTGCACCTCATTCTGAAAATGTATATAATGAATAGAAAAATGCAATGCCTAATCTTGAACAAGGCACGCAGCATGGGCAACAAGCTGATAATGTTGGTTTAGACCAAATGTGGCTCCTTCTAGGCCTTTAGAAGTTGATGACCTGTAAGAGGGAGAGGAATTCGACGACCAATTTAAAGATTAGTTGAGGATAGTAGCTGAAATGCTTGTGCAATTGACAAAAGATCCTCGGTTTATGCACTTTTTGTATCCCTTAAAAAAAGGATAGCAAAGGCAAGAAGAGGATATTGTTTTGAAAGAGCTTTCAGATAGCAAGATGCACCAAAGGAAAAGCCAATTATAGTAACATGATGTTCCAAATGTGAGTAGTGAGCGTAAGCAAATGATGCTAGTAGGGCAATTGATGTATAGACAATTCCAACTTGGAAGTGCCAATCCAATGCTTTTTGGATAGCAAGGCATGCATGCTAACGTAGGTTACCCGGGGTACTTCGATGGTGGTTTGATTTTCAAAGCAATGACTGGTAAATCGTTAGCTATGGGGAGGCAAGGACCGAATGTATTTGGTATGTGACCACCTATGCATGGTATGCAAGGCTCAATGTATCCAAATATGGCAAGTGGAATGGAAAAACCCAATGTATAATACTGTTCACATGATGATGGGGTACAAAGTGGCAAGTTTGGCAATGCAAACATGTAGCCCACTGTGTTTGGGACTCATGATATTAATTCTGGTCATGCAAAAGCTCCATATAGTGTTGGTCATGAGAAAAAATGCAGCTAGTAATACTTGCAAGAGGAAAATGGAGCTATAGTGCATGTAATGTATGGAAAATATATGTTGGTATGGCTGCTAGTATGCAAATTCCCATGCACAGTCACATTGCAATGGTCCAAAGATGACAAAAAAGAATGTTTCCTAATGCATTTGGTGCTCCTAGTATGTCAGGCACACGTGGGGGACTAGTTAGCTGGATGTAGTGTTCCATACTAGTTAAGTTGAAATTGCAACAATGTGAAGGTGTAAAGTATCGCAATGTTGAAGAGAGAAAAAGGCCTAGAACCTAGAGTAGGTTTTGGGGCATGAAGAGTTAGAGGTAAAGTATCCATGTGCTTCTTGGTGGTGAAGTTTTAGTATTGTTTTACACATTGATGGGTGCCAAGTGGATAGAAGGGAGTAACTTAGCGGATCTCTCTCAGAGCCAAGCAACATCATATTTGGGGTGTTTTATCAGTGAAGTTTGCTTTCGTGGCTGTCTAGATAAGGCAACGTTGGATTTCTTCCATTTTCTCGCCATGGAAGTCCAAATTTTCTCTCTTCTCAGCATTCTCTCTCATTCTCTAGTCTATTCTCATCCTTTCTGAGCAATTTTCAGCAAGATCAACCATTGGAGGTGGAGATTTTGACCAAACTCTATTGTAAATCCTAATTTATATCAGAAATTAGGATTTGACAGCCACCTCCGGAAGCATACTCAGAAATTGAAGGCCTATAGACTTGAAATTTAGCCACTGAAATTGGGGCAATTTCGGGAGATTCAAGTGGCCATTTAGTTAGCAAAACATTTGGGGTTAGATTTGTCACCAAGGAGCACCATTGAAGGCCAATCCTCGAGTAGACCAAGGGGCAAATTTGTTTGAAGGCTTGTTGGTCATTTATGATGGCAAGAGGCACTTGGATTAATAGAGGAGGTTAGAGAATCTCAATTGTACTCTATCCATTTGCAATTAGTGATAAAGAAATAACGTGAGGGGCGCTAGTTTTGGGGCTAACAAGTTGTCCATTGTCTAAGATTAAGTGGTGACATTTGCATTTAAAGTTTGTTTGAATTTTATGCTTGCTGTAATTGTTGATTAATCAGGTTAGTACCAACCTCTTTGAGAAGGAAGGCTAGTTTCAAAGTACTCTTGCTTGTCAATGTTTTGGAGGTTCGTATCTCATAATGCTTTGTTATGATGTTGGCATGGATAATTGGTGCCTGAAGAAACCAAGCAATGCTACCTATGCCTTATTACGGCCACACATGCACCATTCAGATCACATGCTTCAGGCACTTATGGTGTTTGGTGTGGATAACATTCTTCACTTGTGGAAGGTAGTCTTTGTAGTGGTGCTGATGGTTCTCGTCCTGGTATCATAAGCTGATGATGAAGCAGTCAAAATTGATACGGGTTGGGAAATAAAATGGAGTTTGCGAGATTGGTGATAGGATGAGGATTGATGCTTTGCAATCTGGAAGATTGTCAATAGGATGATGATGAATGGTTGTCCCCGATCTTACCATTGGACCAGTGGAAGTGTGAGCTTGAGAGGATCTGTTATCATCCTACATGTGGTGAGTTGCCTGATTGTTTGTGTTACTTTTTTTCCTCACCTTGTTTCAGTACCTGATTATAGCTGTATAAGATATTGGCTTTGCTTTGTTTTATTTTATTTAGCAGTGTCTTTTACTTGGTTTTAGGCTCATCACAGCTTGTGACTCTGCTGCCAGCAGGTGGTGCAATGAAGTGCCAAGGATGATGTTAGGCTAACTAAGTAAACAAGTTACTAACTCTTGTTAGATAAAGGGAAAGTTCAATTTCTGCTGTCTTGTGACGTGCATATCTTCATATTTTTGCAGGTCTGACAGTAAACAAAGTAATACCTGCCTGTTCAACATCTATATGCTGCCTCTTCAAACCTTCCCTACAAAGAAAAAGGGAGACTAGCAATATGAAATATTTTTCATGTCCAGCTTTTGGCTATGCAGGTACCACAATCAGTTCAGTCTTTAGCTTGTGCTGGGAACACATCTCCAAGTTTAAGTCCTCAAAGAAAAGAAGCTACATAATGGAAGTTTCATTGTTTTACAGCAGGCTATTAGAAGTTTTGGTTTGCTAGATTCTTAATTTACTGCTGTTTTGTTTGAGTGCGCAGGGCACATAAAAGTCTTGATCATCAGTATAGAGCAGCAGATTTGCTAGATCCCTAATGTCACTGCTGTACTATTTAAGTAAGCCGGTACATAAAAGTCTTGATTTGCTACTATCTTGACTGTATTGGTGTTTCATTTTAGTGAGGGAGGTAGGGAGGATACATGCAGAAGCCGAATTACATAGCTGCCTAGGATGAAACAAAGTTGCAATTACCAAAATCACTTTCCGACAAGTAGCTGTGTCATCTCCAATCAATGTCCTTTCCAGCCATCAGAAATTGGCTCAAGCCTCTTCAAGCACACAGACAATAATAAGGCACTAATGAGCAGGCTCTGTGAACTGATTTAGTCAGACTGAACTGATGGCTGTGAGCACCCCAAATATGAATCACTTCAGGGTGACAAATAGAGGGCAAGCTCATCTAAACCATAGTTGCATAGAAACTTGTTTGCTAAAGAGGAAACCCTCTTTTGTTTCCTACACAAGAAACTTTTTCTTATTCACCCAAAGATTTGAAAAAAAAAGCAAAGAGCATGAGTAGGTAATTAAAAGAACGACTTTTTAACCTTAGCTAGGAGAAAGCAACTTCAGACATTGTGTTTGAAGCTTGGAGTTTGCTATGGACACTAACTTCTAAGATCTGCTATCAAGGCTCTAGTGCTTACTACTTATGTCTGGGGTGTTTGGTGTCTGGTGTTTGAAGTGAGTCATTAGTGGACACTTTGATCATTATTTCGGATCTTTGAATTATCATGTTTGTTAACATGATATTTTGCAGTTGTCTTTTGAAAATTGTCTTGATGTCATGAGTAATGATGTCTTTGAAATGGTAATTGGGATTTGTAACATATATATTTGTTCAAGTTTATATTGTTTAGACTGTTGTATAGTGGAAATTTGTCTTATTTGTGCGGGTAATGGATGAACAAGGTTATTTCTTTGCATGCTCAATGTATCTACTATGAAGATACACTAGTATTTGCAGAGAAAACATAGGAAGCGTATGAACACAACTAACACAATGGAGTCTAACAAAGCACAAATGAAGAAGAAGACAATGAGGAATGGATGCTGAATGAATGATCTATCAGTTGGAAGAGATACAATTGGGTTCTCAAGGAGAGGAGGTCATCCAACTCTTGTTTTTTTTTTTTGAGGGGGTATTGGAGGGTGTCGTCCTCCGTGGAGGAATCCCAAGTGCAGCAAACTGCTAATCTCAAGAAATCTCATGCAGACCACTTTGGCAGTATCTTAGACAAAGACAACTGTCCCATGCAGGAGGTCCAGAGAGGACGAGTATGAAGATGATGACTGCAAGGGCTGATGACAGCACGGGAGCAGGCTGGAGTGTCTCATGCAGCAGTATAGAAGGCTGAGATGGCAAGACACAGATGTATGCAGCCTTATGAGGTGAGAGCAGCAGTTGGAAATCAAAAAGCAGCTGTCAGGAGGATGCTAAAACGAATGGCACAGCAGTAAGAGCAGGCTGAGATGCAGGTGACAGTACATGTGAATGGTAGGACAGCAGGGCAGCAGCCTGGACAGCAGCACAAGGTGATGATGATGACTGCAATTGTGATGAGAGAGGGCGATAGGTTTTGAGGCAGCAGGGTGATGGAGGAGAGCTGGCAATGCAAGGGCGAGAGTGAGTGATGAGAATGGCAATTTACAATGAGCCTCTTTTATAGAACTTTCTGAGGTAGTTATCATACCGTACTCCTAGATTCTCATTTTGATGTTTGGATCTTTCTGGGACTGTTTTAAGAGTTAAAAAAATGCTAGAAAAATTTGATCAATTTAATCAGGCCATTAAAGGCGACCAAAGAGAGTGAAAAGACAGCTTCGAGTTTTGACTCAAAAGGTCCCACCGCAAGGAGACCAAGTCATCAGGTCAAGTGTGTCACACAAGACTGCACAAGGACCTACTAGAACTGCAAAGGTGATGGATATCTTCCCTTGAGTCACCTAAGAAACTCACCTTGATGAAATCAAGACATTGGACTGAGGTTACCACAATGATTGCTCAAGGGCTTGCAATGATTGCAAAGGTGACAAACACTCCTAGGTGGTTTAGATTCTTGTTCTCTTTGCATTTTGTTTTTTTGGTTTTGTTTATTTGTTTTCTGTTTGATATTTGATGTGGCTCGTTAGTTCTTACAGAAGTCAAACCAAAGTACTTTGCCATTGTTAAGGGTGTCGATGTGTAAGGTATGGTGAAGTGAAGGTATAGATAATAATGGACGCAAGGATTGTTGCAGCTTCTCAAGAACTTGGGGTGAGCAATGGAAGCCCACGATGTTCCACTTGATGAGGTAAAATGGGATCATGCCAAGGAGGTATAATATATAGTGTTTGGTATGTGCTTGATACATTAGGTGTGATCATGCCAAGGTGGTATGATACATAGTCTTTGGTGTATGTTTGATGTGTTAGGTACGGTCTAATATTTTATTATGTAAAACTGGTAAGGTACATAGAACTTATTAAGATGCATAAAATAGGTGGCTGCCATGTGTTCATGGGTGCTGCCATGTGAAATTGTTAGCCTGTATTTTGTCAACCGGTCATCTCTTGGTTGTGAGCTGCGTTAGAGTCTCTTTGACGGAGACATTGGAGCTCAAATAGTTTTCGGCCCATTCTTTTGTGTGCATTTCTTTTTTAGTGAGTTTTGGGTGTGTTCACACTGCCAGAAGACGTGATTCATTGCCAGAGGCTAGTTTCCAGCCTTTGCATTTCTTTTTCAGTCGCTGGACGACCTGTTCACACTTGGTAGGAGGTGATCTTTTTTATTTGCAATCTGCATTTTTATGTGGCGATTGCATTATTTTATTCTATGAAATACAATTGGCCAGTTTTTTTGCCTCTCCCACAATCCAATCAGCTAGATTTGAGCACGATTTGCATTATTTTATTCTATGAAATACAATTGGCCAGTTTTTTTGCCTCTCCCACAATCCGATCAGCTAGATTTGAGCACAATTTGCTATATATAGCAGGGCGATTGGATATAGAAGGGTGATTGGCTGCTGCCATTATCCTTCTGCAGATTTGGACAGCATACTCTGACTTCCAGCCTCTCCTCCGTCTCCGTTGCTATTGTTTGTCATTAACCTGATCCAGTGCCCTCAGTGACACGTTGGGCTGTGTGCAGGACTGATCAATCCACCTTTTGTATTCAGCTTCCATTCAGATTTATTACGCCATTCACTTCTTTCATTGCAATCTTTGTCCTCCCTTCCTCTCCTTCTTGTTATTCTTCCGTTGTATACTCTCACAGAAACTACTATTGAACATGTAAGATAATCTTAGAAAAAAGAAAGAACCATTCTAAAATATCGTACATGTAAGATTGAGAAAGTAAAGATATTTGAGAGAGAGAGAGAGAGAGAGAGAGAGAGAGAGAGAGAGAGTCTTCAATATGAGAGAGAGAGAAAGTACTAAACAGTATAAAAGTTTAGAGGATGATGCTTTTTACCTCAGTTTGTAGGCTAGTAGGCTACAATAAGTGCAATGATTGAAGGAAAAACAATGATATAGGTCATGATTGATAACTAAGAAACAAATCAAAATTTTATACACACACACATGTTTTACTAAACACACTAACATTAAATAGTTCACTAGGATCATTGAACCAATTAGATGGAATATTTTAACCATTTAAACAGATGATTATATATTAATTAATGAGTATCTATTAATCCACATACTATGTGGATGATGGAGTAATGCAATCTTGATGATGCTACATAAATGTATGGGGTTTTACTTGGATGAATGTGTACAATTGTAGGTTTTCATTCAGTCCAAATGGACAACATATACACAATGCTAATAAGGGGGTAATGCAAGGGGGAACACACACATGCTAGTGCAAGATGTGCCACTTGTGTTGGGGAATCATTGATTTCCCCAAGCATCCTTTTAAAATAAATGATCTAATGCATGGTAGATACAACAAGGAAGGATGCCGGTGTGGAAGACAAAGAAAACAAGTTGAAGCTTGAATGTTTCATGTATGGAAACTAATTTCCTTCCAAACCATCAATGTTGATTCTAAAGGAGGAGCTGAAGTTGGTTATGCTGCCAAGAACTTGATCTAGAAGGAGATGGAATAGAAATGCCTCAATTGGAAGAGTTATGTTAGGAGTATTTGGCATGGTGGCATCAAGGGCTCGACCTTTGAAGGGGAAGCCTACATTTGAGTTGAAGTAGGTCTCAACCAAGAGAGAAGACGTGTCATTGAACCACCAAGGGACGATAGAAGAATCGTGTCTCCGGCCTTGTCATGACTAGTGCACACTTGCAAAATTAGTACTTAATAGAAACACAAGGCTAATATACAAGTACTGGAAGAGAGACCAGAATGTATATACTAGTGCTTTACATTGAGATGCTTTGTTTGTGAAGCTAAGCATACAAAGTGAAGCTTAAAAGAGATGTAATAAAAGAGGTGTTAACAATCGTTCTTATCTTTTGGTTGTGAGCCTTGCCTTGAGTCATTGAAGAACATTAAGAGCATTGTCTAGGTCTGGTCATTTTGGCAATTTTGGTCATTGTTTGCTTTGTCTCTATTTTTGGGCTCATGTAGCTTTTTGGCCTAAGACATTGTCGTAGAGGATTTGGTCACTATCTTTGAAGAGTATAGGATAGTCTTGCCTATTTATAGGCTCACGTATTAATTGGTCTTCATCACTTCGGTCATCAACTTCTTTTGTATGTTGCTTTCTCTCTCCTAGTGCCCTCATTACAACTGCACCCTATAGGACGTGTAGGGTTAAGCTTGTTTAAAGAAATGCTTGAGCATAGATAGAGAAACACAAAATGTAGAACAAACATAGAGTGGATGAAGTAAGAATGAACATTGACATGTTGAAATTCTACAAAGGGGGCCCCAAATTTTTGTGTATTGATCGTTAGATATACTACCTCCATATGTGAATGAATACACATCAATGTGTGTTAGTGTGTGAACATGCCGTAGTGTGTATAAGTTTAGGGTTAGGTTTCGAGGTCATCCCTAGGTCTATAAAATAAGGCCCTAACTTGTACTTCAAATCTCGCTTTATCAATCAATCGATCTATTTAGTTTGTGTACTTGCAAGATTTTTTTTCCTCTCTGTCTCTCTCTCTCTCACTCTCTTCTCTCTCACCTTCGTGTTGTTTCATTTCGCCATAGCTTGCTTGTCTTCTCTTTTAGCTCCATATCCAATAGTGATATTACAGAGGGTTTGGTTGGTCTATGCCACCATTGGTGCTTCTCTAGACTCCAGAGCTCCCAAACCTTGGCCAACGTGCTACCGCCTTATTCAATTCATTGTCACATCCGCTACACATCATCAACAATAGCAAAAGAAGCACAAAAAGGAGAAGTTGAAGAAGAAGAAAAAGAAGAAAAGGAAGAGGATAAGAAGAGAAAGAGAAGAAGAAGAGGGTGGTTGCTTGCCACATACGTCCCTTACCTTGCACACAAAGTTCATCTAGTTGCTTGCCAAGATAGTGTGCCACTATTGTTGTGTTGTCGACCTGATTAGCACCGCCCAAGTGCATCAAGAGCTACTGCCAAATCTATTGCTAGGAGCATCGATTGCAAGGAGTGTGGTAGCTGCTTGAGATGTTGGGATGGAGAGGAAAGCATGCTACGCAATGCATGGGCTTTCATTTGGAGGGATCCCTAGTCTCATATGTTTTCGTGAGATCTTCCAAATGCCCAATATACACACGCAATGCTAATGCAAGGGGCGATCTAAAAATGGACATGCTCAAGTAGGAAGGTGCCACTTGGACAAAGCCCTAATAAGAGAGTTATTCACTTGCCAAGCGTTCTTTTACAATGGAAAATAAATGTAGATACAAGAGGGGAGGGATCTCGATGTCAAAGACAAAAAAGACAAGTGGATTCTTGAATATACATGTGGAAAGGGAAACCCTCTCTCATACCATGGGTATCGATGTCAAAGGAGAGGAGTTGCAATCAGTCGATGGTGTTGATAACTTGAATGAAGAAGATGAAGATTTTAGTTGGAAGAGCGGTGTAAGAGAAATATCTACCATGGTAACTTTAGGGGACACCGGAAGCTTAGTCTTAGAGAGGAAGCCCCATGTTAGTCAAAGAAGTAGGGCTCAATTGAACTGGTTAGCTATGCCTTTTGGTGTCGTGGAAGGCATTGTTTGAGGGGGACTGTCTATAGATCACATTACTAGGAGGTCACCATTGGGTTGTGTGGGAACTAGCCTTTAGGAGTAGAAATAGTGCTACAATTGCAGTAGTAAGACCCTCTTCAATTGCCGAAGGGAATGACCCTACGTGGGTTTGCTTGATGTATGCAGGATAATAGGAGAAGACCTAGGAGTATTACCTTGGGCCTTGGAGTGACACTCCTTATCCACATGACCCGTACATTGGTAGTAAGTGCAAGGTTTGTTCTTTGTAGAAATGCTGCACATCTCCTACAAACATCTCCTAATGGTTCGCTTGGCGTGTGCTACACGTGTTAAAATCTTACCCGTCACGTTGTCAGTCTTTTGATCTACATGCTACTCTGTTTAACATTACCATGGAGACCGTGTTGACCTCTTGACTATCACAAGAACGTGAATTTTAAACTTAATGCTCTTTGGAAACTTAAGTTGTGCACATGTGAGATGCATACGTGAGATTAAGTTAGATGTGTGTCATAGTGAGATTAAGTTAGATGTGTGTCATAGTGACAGATAATCCGAGCCTTTGTAGTGGGGGACAATGGGAGAAGTTGTGGACAGGTGCCAATGGAGTAGCTAGGATAGATCTTGGCTAGGGACATTGAATTTCCCATTGGAAATGACTTTTGGTGTTGTGGGGCGAGAGTTTAAAATGATTTAATGTTCTAAACTAAGTTTAGTGGAAAGTTTCAATACTTTTTAAGTTCAAATAGATTACGAATTTAAAATGGGGATGGGCACTGTTCAATGTCATTGATGGTAGGGCCAAAGGGCTAGGCAGCTCGTTTTTGCATGTAGGGGCCCCAATGAAAATGCAAATTTTCCCAATGTCAAGTTTGGATCAATTTTGGGCCGCATGCAAGTGTATCTTCCATGTTGGGCTGTTTTTCTCCCATTTTGGGCTGTTTGGGGCAGATTTGAGGATGGAGAACTCAAATGAGAGTAGGAAGAATGCTGTTGAGGCTTCATAACAGCAGTGCAAACTGATTTGAAGCAGTCTCTGGGGCTGTGAACAGCAAGAAACACTAAAATTCAGGTCATTGACAGTTGCTGTGGCAGAAATTAACCCTAAAAAACCAGCAAGTGATCTGATTCTCTCTCTTTGGAGGGGATTGCTGTTACAGCACTTTCTTGGCATCAATTTGAAGGTATCTCTCTTCTTTGTTGTCTTTCTCCATCATCTCAGCAAATCTGAAGATATTCAGCATTCTTTTTACTGAATTTAGACCTGACCATTGGTATACTATGAATTCATAGCAATATTGTTAAAGAAATACTGCAAGGGGCATTGATCTAAGGGCCAATCAAGTGTCCCTTATCCAAGATTTTTGTGTAATAAGTGTTAAATTAGGCTATCTACCACCCTAACTGAGAAGGAAGGATGGTACCATCAACCAGCTCCACATCATCCATTGATACTTGACTTGCCGCAACAAACTTCACACTGTTAGAGATAAGGTATTAAAATTAAAACCTTGATTAAAGTTTAATCTCTTTCTTTAGGAGGGTTCACATGAAAGATTGGGGCTTTTCAAAATTTGAGTCAATTTCTTTGAAATTTCACAATTAAAATCTGGGTCTTTTCACGTTCGAGCACTTTGCCAACCATCAAATAGAGACCTCCAGCGATGCGTTGGAGATTGCCTCGGGGCTCGCTTTCGACTTTGGGTGAAAATTGACCCGTCAAGCATCCAAAAGAGTGGTAACCTAATTATGCACTTAATTACAACAATTAACAAATTCACAAAACTGAAATGTACACTTCACCATATAATCTTGGACATTGGATAGCTTGTTGGCCCCAAAATTGGCACCCCTTGCGGTATTTCTAATTTTTATTGCAAATGGATGGAGTACAATTGAGATTCTCTAACCTCCTTTGCTAATCGAAGTGCCTCTTGCTGTCAAAACTGACCAACAAATCTCCAAATCAATTTGCTCTTTGGTTTGTTTGGGGATTGGTCTTCACCTTGCTCCTTGAAAGACAAATTCAACCCAAAATCTGATATTGGCTAGTAGCCTTTTGAATCTTCTTAAAATTCCTCAATTTCAGTTGTTGGAGTTCAAGTCCTAGGCCCTCAATTCCGAGCACATATCTCGAGGCTGCTATCAAAATCCTAATTTTTTATGTAAATTGGGGTTTACAGTAGAGATTGACTGAAATTTCTCCCTTTGAAAGCTTAAACTGTTGGAAAATGCTGAGGTAACTTGAGTGATGGCTACAAGAATGAGAGAGAATAATGTAGAGAGAGAAATTTCAGAGTTTCATCGCAAGAAATGCTAAAAAGCTACCATTCCCTTGCTTAAACAGCAATGGAAACTGTTACCTACAGCTTATGACGATTAGAAAGACTCCGCCCCCTCCTATATATTGTCATTTGTATCAGAAGGACCTTGGCCTGGTATCACCTGCTCCTAATTGAATAATTATTCTAGTGCTCGAAAAATTAATTTCACTAGCCAATAATTAATTTGGCTAGGTCAATTTGTCTTCCAAGTATCCGTGAAATAGGTAATGCCTAGTCTCTAATATCACCATTGACATTAGTGGCCAATAAATTGGTCTAGGCTGAAGTTTGACACTAGGTACCACCTAGTATCTATTAGGCATAACTTATTGCAACTTTTGCCTTTGACACCAATTGATATCTTGGGGTCCTAGGTCCTACACTGTGAAATAATTGACTTTCATCTCACATGTGTAAGTCGCATCAGCACATTTGATTAACTTTTAAACAAATGCTAAGCAAAGCAATAAAATTTCAAGTCCTTGTGACAATTTGAGTGCTATTTCTTGAAGTAGTGAGATGCTATATTACAAGTTTTTTTTCTCCACAAAGGTGGAGCATCGGGCTCTATGTAGTTCAACCAAGGATGATGCATGGTTGAGAAGATAACTTGCAGATATCAGCTTCGCATAGCAATAAATGATAGTTATTCACCACAACAACTGAAGTTGCTTCATTGGAGCTAGGAACTGGTGTTTTGTGATTGCAAAAAGAACATTGAGGTCCAATATCTCTACAGCTTGCAGATATCAGCTTGAATCCCTTTCTGAGCTCAACTGGCTCAGAGTGACCTATTGATATTCATAATTGAATGTGCCCAATGCCACTGCATCCCAGGTTTTAGCATGATATAGGAATGGCACACCTCATGCGAATTAGGTATTTGACAGGAAATTTTAACATGATTGAAAGTCTACATGTCAGAATAGGCAATTTCTTGAACTCTTATGTGCGATGTATTCATGCTATTAAGTTGGGAGCATGGGATCTGCTACTTTTGTGTGTGGGTTTAGTGTCAATATCTATCAGTACATATGCAACAAAAGGTTTACACTTATTTAATATTTGGGAAGGTTCAGTACCAAACTCTTCTCTTATTCAGCCATAAAGGTCCTACTATATGAGTTGAGGATCCTAAATTGTTCTATTATTATGTCCATCAGTTGAAAGATGACAAAGAACTAAAAACTGTTTTTTTCAGGTTGCTTAAAGGGTGCCAATGTGCATACGCAACAGCCTATGGTCCATTCAGTTAATGTGGCACGATGTGAGGCTCAAGAAGGTAACAGTAACAGCTTGGACATATGGTTGGGACGTGCAGCCATGTTAGGATTTGTGAGCGTGGTTGCAGTTGAAATATCAACAGGAAAAGGTGTACTGGAGGTAATGTTGGTTATTAGGCCATCATCCTCATGAATTTAACATTGCTGCAAATAAAACTTAGTTTGACATTCACTTTGAGCTATTGGGCTGGGGTATGACTTCAATTCTTTACAGCAAAGCATTCACTTTGACAATTGATGTTGTTCTAATAACTTGACTGAAAGAGGCAGAATTTTGCAGAATGCAGGTTTGTCGACTCCCCTACCAACATTGGCACTAGCTCTCACAGCGGTAGTTGGTGCAGTCACAGCATTTGGAATTTTCCGGTCTGCTAGTGACGATAACTAGATGAATGATGATAGTGGGTGTTCTCTTTCCAACTCTTGGTATCTATGGACCATTGTCTGTCACAAGGGATGCTGGCCAAAGAGTTGGCCTTATTCTTCACGATTGCTGGCCTGCAGATCATTTTTAACAAAAGGAGCAGCAACAGTTCACATCACCTCACGCAGCCTTAGTGTGGTTGTGCAGTTCTTATCTAGTAGAGCAGAATATTCTCTGGTGTACAGATGGTGTGAGGAAAATCATCTGACTGGGAATTTAGCAATCACTATTCTTTGTGTCTGGTAGCTCTGGGTAAAAAGGTCTAAATCTTCAAGGATCTTGAGATGTTCTAAAGACCCTGGCTCAGAGCATGAGGAGGACCTATTTTCTCTTTTATTAGTGGTGCTTTATGGGTAAGTGCAATCCTTGCAAGTTGTGTAACTAGGAGGGAATATTTGTAAGACTATTCACTTTTCTGTTGAGCAATGTTCAAATGGTTGGCAGCAGGTTTCTAGTGAAAGAGGTTATAATTAGTCGTTCCGAGGCCATCATTCTGAAGTTTTATGAAGGTTGTGGCTTTCATAATGGAAACCAGAGTTGAAGGTACTACACGAGGGCTAGTGATGTTGATATGACATATGTAACAATTTTTCAGAGCATGCCATTTGAAATAGAATTCACTGTAGCCTGCTTTTCATAGGAAGTGATGAAATAGATAGGAGTTCATCTACTCATAACAATATCAAGATTATAAGAATTTGTTGTCATTGTATATTATGATTTGCACTCTACTCGTGATGGGGACAATTATCAAGGAGCTTGTAACAAGGAATGTAAGGGCAACTCAAGAAATACTTGGCATGGTAAAGTCCAACTTAAAACCAAGTTTCATATTGACAATAAAGACTGAGAAACAATGACATCTGCTAAGAACAAATACATTGAAATTATCATATTATGTTATGTGCTTTTGATTAAAAGATTTATATTAAAACGAATCGCCTTGGATATTGTTCTTACTTTGATTAGAAGGATCTCGTGGGGGCCTAGAATTTTAGTAAGGCATTACAAGAATCGAATTCATAACGATCTCCCGATGATATAATAAGGCCAGTAACCTTACGTATCACTAGAATTGTGCGAGCCTTTGCCCCATATTTAAAGTAAATCCTTCATCTTAGCAAGGTGAGAAACTTTCCTACGGTCTACCATTAGAATTTATGATGCAGGATGTGGCTAAACTAGTTGTGAAGTTCTCATATGAGAAAGTTAGGCAAGCAATTTTCTTTAGACTTGTATGCAATCCTGAATTCTATCGGAGTGAAGTGAGCCATTTGAAGATGCGGCAATTTGTTTTTTGCCAAGAGGTTTCTTGTTGGGAGGTTTCATGAAAATGGAGTTTCTTGCTAGAGTGAAAGCCAAAATAGTTAAGTTCTTGCTTTTCTTCCTCCAATCCCTTGTTGCTCTCTTTAATTGAAGCTCTCCTTCCTCATTACAATGGAGGATCTTAGCCTTGCCACCATTGCAAGTTGACTTTGCTCTACTCAAGTTTTGATTCTCACACCCAACATCTAGGGCTTGACCAAAAGAGAAATTTCTCATTTTAGTTCTTGAAATAGCCCACCATAGCTCATCTTGCTTTAAGTCCTCATAACATCCCTCGTCAACATCTTCTATAGCTCTCATCACATGGTTCGATGGATGTGGGTGATTACACTAACTATTTAGACAACGAAGATTTGCAAGATGGTATGCAGATTCTATATTCTCAATTGTAGGTCTTGCAAGCAATTCCCGACAAGGGGTATGAGCTCTAGCAAACTTGGTGAATGAGATAGCTTTAATGGCTTTTTTTAAAAAGAGGATAGGAGAAATAATTCACCATGTAGATCATCAACCTCTCTCAGCGCTAAACCTTTGGCATTTTGGTCATTTCTTTGACTAGTAGCATGTCACTTTGGCCTTTTGCATGATCTTATCTTGAGTGAGGCATGAGCTCCATTGCTTCACTTAGTAAGGATACAATGAGCAATTGCTAGTAGGCATGATCCAGGTGAATAAAGGGGTTTACAAGAGGCTATCATGTGACCGCTATTTTGATAAACATAGCAATCTCTTTTAATAGAATTTGGCATTGTTGTTAGTGGCAAACGATTGCATGATCAAGGTGTTGGGTATGTAACTAACCACATTTGAGCATCAGTATTGGGCCTTGGAGCACTATTTATGGACCATGTATTGATAGTATTGATGCTAGATAGGTGTTGATGGTGCTTTTCTTTGGTATATCTCATGGTTGTACTTTGCTATGCATTGGGCTCACTTTTTGACATAGAAACTTGGATGCTTCATTATGTATGTGCAAGGGATGTGTACACGATGTGCTCTCACGATGGAGCATATTCATATATATGTATTTCACAATATCTTGCCTTTTGTTTTCAAGGCATTAACACTTGCTTTTGGGTTGCTATTTGATTGAAATCATGTTAAAAGTTAACCAAAGATAACTATAGTGCATGCTCATACATGATGGCAACTTTTTTTAATGGGAAAAGGTCTATGGACCCTCATTATAGGAGAGGATGCTTGTTTAGAGGTGCTACTAGAATATACCCTTACTGAAGGGCAAAGGAAAGCATATGAAGATTGGATTGGGAAGACGAGGAAGGTGTTGCATTGGATATAGTTATGCATATCAAAGATATTGATTTTGTATAGCACATGCAAGGAAGCATTAGAGATAATAAAATGAATGGTACATGCACTAAAGCATGGAAAATTTAGCATAAATCGTGTTGCATGGAGCTTGGAGAGCAAATAGGAGTATAAGTGATTATGATGCAAAATTAAAGCATATAGCAGAGGACTCAGCATCTATTAATGCTCTAGTGGATGATGACCTTGTTTTAGTGACCCTAAATGGCTTGGGTCCACCATATAGGTCTTTAGACATTTCTGTTTCAATTGGTGGTGGTTCCATGCTAGATCTTCAGGAGTTGATTTATCTTTTGTTGATAGAAAAAATAAAGGTTCACTTGAACACTTCTAGTTGAGCAGTAAGGAGATGCCATTTTTTATAATCAACATGGCCATGGAAATGCCTCTAGACATCACATAAGTATGGTATGTTGTGGATCTATTGGGGGTGGTAATTGTATGCCTAGAGGTAGGGGAGAACACAATTCCGTGGCTTTGGACATTCTACTCACCCACAAAGAGATGATTCATGCTATAATTGTATGCCTAGATGTAGGGGAAAGCACAATTTCGTGGCTTTGGACATGCTACTCATCCATAGAGAGATGATTCTTGCTATTATTGCGGTGGGTATTATGGACACTTTGAGAGAGTGTGCTTTCATAAGCAAGGTAACACATTTAGAGAAAGAGGAAAAGTGCATTGTGGCCACTGTGCGGGTGGATACAATAATGATGGTTATGTACAAAGAGGTGTATCATATTCTAGAGGACACATTTTTGCCATGGAGCATGTTGGTAGCATGGCACAACCATCGCATGATGATGACCAGTGCTAAAAACCATATGAAACATGATGCATAATGGTTTGATACTAAAGAAAAGATGAGAAAAAATAAGTATGCATCCATTGGGAATGATACAGTGCATAAAATAAGATGTATTAACAATAAACTTGGTGATGTAGTTCATGTGTTGACTAATATGAAGAACCTTGCATTGGTTTGGTTTGATGGTGGCCAAAGGCCACAAGAAAGACAAACTTTTTGAATTGGATGCTTGAACTCTAATGGGGCAATCTAACATGCATGTACATAAAGGCCATGGACACAAAAATGATATAGAAATATGGCATAGAAGGTTAGGTCACATGAATTTGCAAAGACTAAAGAAAATGCAAATAAGATAGATTGTTAGTTTGGGAATGTACTCTATGATCATGTTTGTGAGACTTGCTAGTTTGGGGAAGTCTAAGTTGCCATTTCCAAAGAGGATGAGAATTAGTATGTATCCTTTGGAGATGGTGCATTTGGATATTTGGGGGCATTGCCATAATGTTTCTTTTAAGGGTCATGCAAAGTATTACATTGGCTACTTGATGATTTCAATAGAATGACTTGTGTATACATCTTGTACTATTAAAAGTGAGGTTTTGAGAATGTTTTGAAGTTTAAAACTATGACTAAAAACCAATTGGAGACACAAATAAAATGCTTGAGATTGGATAATATGGGGAGTATATGACATGACTTTAATGATTACTTGAGAGACAATGGCATTAAGAGACAAATTACTTGCAAGTATATATCACAATAGAAGGGAGTTGCAAAAAGGAAGGATCACATAATTGCTAAAATTGCAAGGGATATTTATGAATCAAATGTGCATTTCACTTGCTCTTCGCATAGGCAAGCTCCCCACCCTGAATCAGAGGCATCTGCATACAAGATGAATGGTAATCCTGTTGGCATGCGAAGAGGAGGAAGATGTTTAATTATATTTTTTATGTTTTGAATGGCCAATGTGTGAATTGATTGCCAATGAAAACTATCTTTCCAAAGAAGAGGATAAAGGTCCTTGGAGTAGTTGGCTATGTTGGGTGTAAAGGAGTTTATCTAGTTTAAACAACCTAAAAATTGTTGTAATTGCTTAACACTGCAAGCATGTCAAGGATCTTTGTGAGGACATGGTCATGTAACTTGATTGTCCTTGACTGATTTCCAACCCTAAAAATTCCACATTGGTTTGAAACGTGATTGATTTGGTTGGAGATAAAATCATACAAGCATCTTCAACAACCTTTGCAAATTGGGATAGGTGTGCCATATGTTATTGCACTGTTTTTGAGAAATCAAGAATATCATCAATGTAGGTTAGGCAAAAAGGGAATTTACCAAAGATGGAGTCTGTCCATTCTTGAAATTTAGAAGGGGCTATTTTTATGCCAAAGGAGAGGACAATCCATTGGTAATGTCCTTGGGGGACACAAAAAGCAATCTTAAAACGGACTTCAACCTTAATTGGAAGTTGCCAAAAACCTGATTTCAGATCAAACTTGCTGAAAATATTTTCATTTTTTAGTTTCTTTAGTAGCAAGTCCTTGAGAGGGATTGGATGACCATGGCCAATTAAATACTTATTTAATGGCTTATAATTTATGACCATGCGTTTTTTTACCTCTTTTCTGCTCAAAATGCTTATTGACATAAAAGGCCTGTCAAGCCCATGGAGAATTAGTAGGCTCAATAAGCCCTTTTTGAAGAAGAGTTCGTATCTCTTCATTGTAGAGTTGGAGGTCTTCATCCTTCATTCCCGATTGTATAGTCTTGGTAGGAATAACATTGGCTTGTATAGGGAGATAAATAGCATAGATGGCATGCTTTTCCTTATACACCAATGGATCATCATGCGTGAATGTTTTTAGATGATCTTGTATCTTTTGTATTGCCACGGCATGTGCCTTGATTTCATTCTGTATCCATTGATTCCGGGTAGTAACTTTTTGTGAAGTAGTAGGTTCTGTAATGGAGTAGATTGTTCTACCAATTTTGGGTAGAAGAGGCATGTCTGCTTTCTTGCCATTATAAGAGATAGTAAAGTGGTTGGACCAAAAAGTATAGGGCACCAAGTGTTGGAGTATATCTGTTCCGACAAGAGGTCATATCTCATCTTTCTCATGAGTTGTATCTCTATAGGGACTTTTATGGAACCAAGTTGGAGATAAGCATGTGTAACATGAATAAGAGTGATTTTTTTGTTGTTAGATGATTCTACTATAATAGGGGATGTAGTCTTGATGTGGTTTTTGGGGAAAAGCTCAAATGGAGCAATTGTAAGGTTGGAACCTATATCAACATAAAGAGAAAACTGAGGCATATTCTTCAACTGTACACATACCATTGGTATGGGACCATCGGTGTTGAGGGCATTGACTTTGTGAACATGTGGTTGAGATAACCGAATTTGATTGATTGGAGTAGTTAGGATATTTATAGAAGAGGAATTGAGTTCTTGCAAAATGGCAGTAGTGCCTTGAGCTAATTCCTTTTGGCTTGTCAGAATTCTTCTATACACTTTACACAAAGAATGTAATTCTTGTTGCATAAAAAGAAAATCATTTACTATATCTGCATGTGCTTGTTGTGTTCTTGTAGTCACAGAGGAAAGTGATTGTAGTAATTGAGAAGTAGTCTTGGGTTGATGTAGCTTTTCAAGATTGTATGGCACAAACTTGTTTGCTTGGCCTTTTGTTTCTAGTCCAAGTGTGCATGCTTTTGGTAGATCATATGGGTTGAAGAAAAACTATTGTCTAACCTTATTCTTGTGCTGTTTGAAGAGGAAGTGGTTGTTGTATCAGAATCATCTGATTCTGATGAGCTTTGTTTCTTTGCTTTTCTTTTGTTCTTCTTGAAGATTCACCTCTGAAATTAGAGTCACTCCTGAAATGAGAAGTAGAAGCAACACCCATTGTCTTTTTTGCTAGGGAAATGCATTGCATGTGCATTTATAGGTTGAAAGCTATTAGGATGAACGATATCATCCTCAAAATCTTTGGTGGAGTTTGATGCTGTATCAAATGTAGTGTTTGTATCATTACTTGTATCTAAGTTAGCAATATGCCAAGAAGTGTTGCTATCTTTGGAGTGAGTAGAACTGTCTTTAGTATCATAGGAATAGCAACTTTCAGTGTCAGAGTACTGAGAGTATTCTTCTATAGAGACAGAATCATAGTGATGCATATCGACTTTGGCAGGGTTAGCTTATGCTTTGACTTTCTTGGGACATTTATTTGCCAAGTGAGATGAGCTGCCACAAATGTAACATTTGAGATCCTTCCTTTTTGAATCCTTTTCATAGTCTTTTGTCTAATAGGATTTGTGATAAGGTTTCCCACGCCTATGGCGATGTGAATGCTGAGAGTGTTTGGAGGATATGTGACTATAGTCTTGCTTGTTGAAGTAAGACTTGAAATTCCTGTGGTAGTGGTTAGAACAATGTCGATGTCGATGGCTAGTATAGCCATTTCTGCTAGTAGTTTCACAACTACAATTTTTACATCCAAAACCTGCTTCAATTTTCGAGGTAGTTTTACATATGGATTGGGGAAACTTTTGATTGACCTATGTCATCTTTTGATGATGACAAACTTCTTTGATGGTTTGTTTTATAGTTTGGATTATTTGTCCTACACTATCTATGAAATATCCATTTTCATCTTTTGTTTTTTGTTTACAGTAAAATGGAATTGGCTCACGAAATGAACATACCAGGTGTTCTTCAATAGAATTTTCATGTGGGCCAAGTCCTTCATATAGTAGATCTCTCATGTAGATAGGATACTCTTTGAACACTTTGGGGTCACACAGTTTAGACTTGAAGAATGATTATGTGTCTTCAAGTACATCATCTAGTTTGTTCCCAACTAATTCACCAAGTAAGAGTTCAAAGAAGATTTGAACCGGTTCTGCATGTTGAACACTTGCCATTTTCACTTTTGGGTGTATGGATACCCACCACTGCTTGAGGCCACTCACAAATCCATGCGTCATAGCATTCAGAATATCTATTTTGTTTGTTTGGGGCATTTCCACTATTTTTTGTCCAATGTCTGCATACATCATATAGACGAGGAGTTTTATTTCCTCAGGGGATTTCCCATCTATTGACCAAATTGGGAATGAACCAACCTTTTCACGCACTCCAATCTTCTTGTAGAAGCTATTGTTAGAAGGTTTTGATGTAGAAGCAGTAGTTATAGCATTTATAGGAATAGAGATATTGACAAGATATAATTTTGAAGATTTCTTACTTACATGATGAGCATTTATCTGGGCATAAAGAATAGAAGCAGGAGAATTTTGTGATCTATGTGGATTTATAGGAACAAGGTCCTCTTCAATCACACTATCATCATCTTCATCTCATGAAGAAAGGGTATAAGTAGCATTCCTATGGAAAAATGCTTAGTCATGAATATACCACATAGGAGCTCGGTTGGAGGAATGTGTGGTGGATGTTGTTCAATGCTTTCACCCATAAATTTGGAATCAAGTCATCCTTCGACATGGTGGGTTAATTCATCCTTATACTTGTTTTTTGGGTCAATGCACAAAGGCATTTGATCCAAAACTTTGTCATCTTCACTTTGCCACTAAATTCGGTTAAGATCACGTTCATCAATCTCATAAAAAACAACATGATAGTCCTTTTCTGACCAATCTAGAAACATAAATTCTAAATATTTAGATAATTCTTCAATAGTGTTACTAGGTTGGAGAGATTTTTTGAAATAAACTAATATTGAGAGTAGATTGATTTTGTAGATTTGACAACATGGGGTAGTAAATATGTTGCATTTCTTGTAGTAAGTCGTTTGCATATTCTTCTTCAGAAATGTCAAGATCTTCATAACATCAGAGATCTTTTCTTGGAACTAGATGTGTTTTTATAGAACTTGAAGTGCCTTGTCTTGTGGATATAATAATTTTCTCTTTGCCCTTTCAAGAAGAAAGTTGGTGGACATTTAAGGTACCAGAAGAGGGAGATGCAAAATGAGAAGTCCATCCTTTCTACAACCTTTTGTTGGAGAAATTTGTCCAATCTATAAGATTTGTAGAAGTTGGCACAATTAGAGACACTATGTTGATAGACAATACTGAAGACTTTGTAGAAGTCTTCACCAATTGTTGGCACAAAAAAAGAATTTGATCCGAGATTTGTTACAGAGAATCCATCTTTTGAATTAAGACAGTTAAGGCTAAGTGTGTCCAGTTGACAGCTTGAATTTTAGCAGTCCAAGAAGTAGTATCTTGGGGTCTCAAGTAAGGAGTAGCCTTATACTGATTACTTTCATATTCAAATTACTGTACTGCATTGAGAACCGATGAAGTAGAAGAAGAAGAAGAAGCCTCATAGAGGCACAAGCTCTACCGCCAAGACCCACAGACTGCTTATTGTTTCAAGCATTCCAAGCTGAGCGGCACTGATGGCTACCTCTCACATAGCTGACACGCTATCCATCTCTACGAGTGTAGTGAGCTTGCCTCCATGCCTGATCAAATCGTCTCCTCTTTGGAGCACTCTGGTAGCTCCACGATCCAAGTACAAGCTTCAAGCAAGCTCCATCCTCAAGCTCCACGCTTTAACTCCATTGCTATGAGCAAGAGAAGAGAAGAGAAAAGAAGAGAAGCGAAGAGAAGAAGAAAAGAAGAGAAGATAGGAGAAGATGGAGAGCTTCTCCACCACGGTCCCTCACCCTCACATACTCACTCCCTCACACTCTCACACTCCCTCTCTCAAGCAAAAGCTCAAGCAAGCAAGCAAGAAGAAGAAGAAGAAGAAGAAAAAGAAGAGAGCTACTTTTGGCCACACACAAGAATGAGCTCTCATTCATCTTTTGAAATTTATATACAAAGCCCTAAATCTCATTTGGGCGGTCATCCCCTTTTTACATGGCTATTCATAGCCCACGCCCTTTTCCATTGTCCTCTTATCTTCCTAGATTCCTTTCTACCGCCCATCTACCTTTACAATTTGCATGACACTTCTTAAAATAAATCATGGTGCGCCTTGCGCTCTTTTACAAAAGTGTTGACTTGCGCTTTTTCTTGTGTGCCCTTCTCCTTGATTTAGGACTTTTCTGCTCTTCTTGTGTTTCCATATTTTTCTTGACACACTTTCGTCTTTCGTTTCACTTTTGTCTTGGCCTTGTCCTCTGCTTTAGAGTTTTCTGATATTCCACCTTGTTCGTTTGAGGGTTAACTTTACCCTCCTCCTAGACGAGTGCTAGTCCCATGGCACTTGCGGGTGGTGAGGGGGACGATGGTGCTGGGTGGCCAGGGGCAGCTTGAGTTTGTAGACATACCATGTTGAGGGTGTATTGAAGGGATTTATGGAACTGGAAGGCTCTTGACGTTGGAATAAGCCGTATTATTGGAGGGATTTATGGACCTATTGGAGGGATTTATGGAATTGAAAGGCTTTGGCATTGGGTATGATCCTTGGTGTTGGAGGGATGTTGAGGGGCCGGTCCATTTTTGAAATTCAAAATGGTGTTAGATGGATCCATACTTAGAGGATGGCATGTGGACATATCCTTCTTTGAAATTTAAGATGGTGTTAGATGGATCCGTCATTTAACTTGTTGTGTGGCTAAGTTTGCTTGTGCTATTCGAAATGAGCTTCTTCATTCACTTTCTGATCGGGGTTGTTGCATCCACCCCTTGCTTGGGTGCGCTTTGCCGGATGGCATGGGGCATGGGATGGGGAGTGCATTGCATGGATGATGGGGTCTCTAAAGTTGGCAGGGGGGCCTTTGCTTGTACCTGGAAAGAAAAAAAGGTGCACTACCTGAGGTGTGTTTGCCTGACCGTGGAGTGTGTGGTATCGATGCTTGTGGAACTGGGAGATGGGTCTACCTTGGGCAAGCCCTTGGTGGTGTCCCACACTTGAGGATCTAGTTGGTGTAGACGCAGGGTGCAGTGCATGTAGCTTAGGGTGATATGCCTAACCATAGGCAAGTGGTACCTCCCTAGGTGTGTCGTGGGGGGTGGGGCTAGGTATGAAAATGCTAGGTGCAGTGATTTGTGGCATGCAAAGTGCTCTTTTTCTTTTCTTTTTTCTTAAAAAAAAACCATGGGGTGCTCTCAAACTCTACCTTGATCTTCCTCGGAAGAGTCACGAGGTGGTCTTAGGGATTTATTCAAGAAGGCGCGGCTCTATAGGTATTCCTTGATGTTAGCCCTCACATTGAGAGGTGTGGTTGAAAAAAAAGGGTGGTTGCACCTCGTAAAGTGGCTCTAGCCATAACACAACTATCTAGCCATAGCACATCTATCTATTCCTAGGTTAATGTCAAAAAAGAGTGGGGGGAGTGGGCTTCCTCAGCTACTGGCTTTTGTTTAAGCAGAAATCTAATGATCCTGAGGTAATTACAAGTGGTTATGAAGGCTGGGTCTGGGCGGCAGGAAGAGAAATCCCTAAGGAAGCGGTTAATAGAAGGGCACAAGTTCCCTACTTTAAAGGTCATGCATTTCTCAAGAGTTATTGCATTGACATTGTAGATCTTCAGAAAGTCATACATGCCATGCACCCCCTATCGTAATCCACTCCGTGTCTATGAGGGTAGGGCATGTAGGCGAAATCACTTTGTTCTTCCCTGTAGCATGCCGTAGAAGGCCATCCATGCATCAAAATTGATGTCCCAAATCCTCCTTCACCACTTTGGCTACGCCTTGTAGCCTTGGACGGTTTTGGGAACCTGGTAGACCCTGTCCTGCCAATAGTCAGTGGGCTCCCGCCTCCATCGTGTGATGATGATGCTCCGCTCCTCGGCCCATCGGTTTGGCTCCACCAAGTCCTCACCTTCAACTTGTGTGACATGAAGCACAATGCTAAAAAAGGCTTGCCTTTGCATGTTGGAGCATGCTTCAGCGGCCTCAGCTCTAGACTCTGCGAGCACCTTTTCACATTCTGATATTGCCAGGTGCTCTATCAGTCCCTACACTCTTTCAAGGTTGCATTCCTCCCATTGCTGTGCCTTTTCTTCCACGCTTTCTTTACCCATCTCCATGTCCTAAGACAACATCATTACCACCTATTGCTGCTCGCTCCAGATTTCCATCATTTGGGTCTTCTCTTTATTCCCGTGGTTCAGCTGTTCCTCAGCTCTCCTCCTACCTTGCTCTGCCACAGAGTAATGTTGGTAGGCTTCTGCAATCCATTATGGCAGATCTTCAGTGGTTTACTTACAACTTTCAAGCTATGCCCGATGCAGCTTCCTTTTGGTCATGGCCATGACCATTAGTGCCTCCACCTCCTCCAAGGCATTCTTCAAGTCGTCTTGTAGGCTTCATGTGGCTTTGTCGATTGCCTCGTCCCTCATTTCTAACATGACTTCTATTTCTCTCTCCAACCTTCCATGCTCTTTCATTGCCATCCACAACTGGAATACCAGGGCATCCTCTTGTTCTTGGAGTCATTCTTTTGGTGCCTGGTCTTCTTCTTGTGGGCTTTCCTGTAGTTCTGCATGCATAGCTTCCACATGTGCCATTCGCTCTGCTGGAGCTCAGCATATTGCTGGATGAGCCACTTGTGGTCATGCTGCTCCGCCACCAAGTCTTAGGCTTCATCCTCTAGTCTTTGCCTTAAGAGATTTTCATTTTCTTGACCCTTCTTTTCTTGGGCACTGAGTTGCTCTTTCAAGATCCAAATTTCTTTCTAATGCTCAGAGGCTTGCCGTGTCATCTCTAGTCATAGGGCTGCGCCAACCTCTCTTTCAGCCTCTAGCTCTTTAGTAGTGGCCTTCTTCTCTTCCTTGGCCCTCTCTAATTGGGCTAGGAGTTTAGCCACATAGGTGTCATAGTTCGTAGCTGGGGGCATCGTGGGCAGTGTTGTGGTGGATGCTTCTAGCTTTTGCCACTTTGGGTCTTGCCTGGACTTGGGGTCTGTCAACCTTTTGGCTCCTGCCCCTGGCACCATCTCTTGTACTTTTGTGACTAGGAACTGCATCATCCTGTGTGATGGAGGTGGTGGTGGTAGTTTGAGATGGAGTTGAAGGGAGGGGGTGCAATGGGGCCTTTCCCTTTCTTGCGATGATTGGGGCTACTTCAGCGCGGCTGCTTGGTTCACCTTCATGCCATGGGCTCAAGGTGGCCATTCCTCTGGAACCGTAGGCCTCCTCTACAGACCTGTGCATGGCCTCTGCCATGTCTTCATCTTCCTTTCTTTTTAACTCTTATGCCTCTCTCTCGGCTCTTCGCTTTCTCTCATCTTTGGCCCTCTTGGACTCTTTTTGGGCCTTCCTCAACTCAGCCCATTCCTCCCTTGTCATCATTTCTTTTGCCTCCTTCTGTAGCTTTGATGGGGTTCCCTTCGTCTGTGCCGTTGGCTCTCCTTGGCCGGATTGCGTCTCCTGCTCTTCCTTATCACTTATAGTCCTTTTGCTTGACTGCACATGTTTATAGTGAGGTAGTCGGTCAGGAGTTTCCCCTACTCCCTCTCCACCTTCCTTTGTGTCTTTCAAGGCCTCCTGGATGATGGCCCTTAGGATCCCACTAAACCTGATGGTGGATTCTTTGGAGGAGGACTTCTTTTGAGCTGATCTTGCTGTGGAGGTCGGAAATTCTCCTCCTACTACCGTTCTACCAGTGGTCAAAGCTTTCACTGAGCTTTCAATAGTTTTGCACATGAAGGCATTCCAATCTATTTCGTCTGGGGATCCTGCTGTGATGCTCTCAAACAACGGCACCCCGATTCTATTCATAAGGGCATTGTACCTGTGACTAGAGAAGAGAGTATGGACCATCTTTGCCTATAGCTTGATCTCAAGATTTAGAATATCCACTAAACTTATCCCATCCACTATGCATACGACAACCTTGTTCATACCTAGCATGTTGTATACGTCCCTCTTTGGGTGTCACTCGGTCCTGCTAGTTAAGCCTAGGGCCTTCTCCACCACCTCAGGGCTCAATTCCACCTCTACTTGGTGGGCTTCTTCCCCTTTCCTGGTTGTCACCATGCTACAGTTCGTTTCGGTATTGAAGCTCCTCAGAAACTCTGCGCATTTTTCGTAGTTGACCGCCTGCCCAACCTTTTTCTATGTACTTTTGTAGGCTGCACTGGTCCACAAGTCATTTTATGGGTGGCTCTTCTATGATGATGTCCTCTAGGTTCACGGCGTTCTTGAATGTGAATTGGTTGTAGCCCCTCATTTCTACCGTCAAGCCATACTTAGTTTGCTCTTCCTCCGTGAAGGGAAGCTTGCTGCATTTATCTTGCCCTCCCATTTTAGGTTCTTGTTATATATCATGGTTCACCATTAGTATTCCTAAGACATTTTCTTGCTGGAAAATAAACAGGAATTGATCATGCTTTTATGGCAAGAAGAACATGCTTTAAGCAACAAAAAGAATTTCCCCTTGAGCAGTTCTATTCATTTCTAAGATCTTATGACACTTTTCCCTGATTTCACATTTCTTCATCTTCTTCACCTTTACCCCCTCCCCCAATGAGAAGAATCCTTCCTAGGATTGGACATGGAGAGGCAAGACAGTTGAGCATTGTAGGGTGCTATGTACTTGGGCATCAACCAATCATAGAAATCAGGGTTGTATTCCAATTGGGCATGACGATCGAGATTATGAGGGCTAATGCATACTTGGGTAATGTAAGTCAAGTCATCAGTTAGAAAGTCACCCAAGTTGATGTGGCTAGCCACATGTAGCTCTTCTTCTGTAAGGATATGATTAATGTAAGGATGGGCCAAGATCTGGTCGTCTAGGTGTTTGGATTGAGTGGTGGCCACCAAGACCCTAAACGAGGTTGGTGCTATGTAAGTCAAGTCATACTTAGTTGTTTTGATGGCGTGTCACTGCTCAGCATTACTCATTATTTGGCAATCCTGTTTCTCCCATTGGAGACGTAGGTTACCCCATTTTTGTAGGAACGAGGAGTTAGAGTCAGCAAGGTGAGTAAGTTCCTCAATCTCCACAGTTGATGCAAGCCTTTGGGGCTTGCAGTAGGATGTTATTAATCGTCTGATGAACACATGCTCTTTTAAGATTTCACCATTATCGATCAACTCCTTTGAGACTTTGGGAGATAATACAGTCATAAACTCGTATTCTTCCCAAGTGCAGAATAAGGAACAAACCTCGGTGGTAAGGGGTTCATCAGGCAAGCCGAGGTCAAGTCTTTTGTAGTTCCTAGTGAATGTGGTATCCAAGAGCTTGATGCAAGTTACCAAGTCATCTCCCGTATTTTTAGCAAGGTCCTTGATTGATAGAAATGAATGCCACTCGTAGGAAGGCCTAAGGCTTGCTAGTGGTTGAGGTGGAAGGGAGCTAGGTACTAATGGTTTGAGGGGGGAATGACATGATAATGGTGTATCTACAGGTAGTTCCTTAGCCTGGTTAGTGGGATCAGTGCTGCTTTGGGTACTAAGGGTGGCACCAGGGGCACGGATGTTGCTTTGCCCACCTCATATGTAGCCACTTGGGTGCCAAGATCTCCAGACTTAGATGATTTTGGGGTATCACATGTTTGTGTGGTTTGATAGGTTGGTTGGGGTTTTTTGACCATAGCCATCGTGGGTTCTATAGTCTTGGCCGCTCGGGTTTTTTGGGTGTTCAATGCATTAGCAGGAGTGTGGCTTCCTAGAGATGGGGGGGCAAGTGATGGGCATGGTTGGTCCGTGCTTCTAGCATGTTTCTGCTTGTGCACCCATATCCAAGTGTTTCCTTCATAGTATCTTTGAGCTTACAATAGATCTTTGGGGATCCACCATGGCTTGACTTTGTGCCTATGTCGATCGGGTTGGTTGTTTAGGGTTTGAATGACAGTTGTGAGTTGTGCGGGGCTATGTTTGTTGGCTATGGGGAGGTCATTTTTGGTGCTTCAGCACCCATTTAAGCACATGATTTGGGACTTTGGGGATGGCCTTAGTTGGCAACGATTTTGTAGTATGGGTGGGTTGTGGTGGCTTATGACCCTCCTCCCTAGGCTTGGTCCTAGGTAGTTCTATCGGCAACATGGCGGGCTTGGGTGGAGCCTTGCTGCCCTTGCTGAAATCTGTTACGATTCGAATGTTGCCAATGGCCAAGTGACTACACTGTAGATCATAATCTACGGTGCATTGCACCTATTTCTTAAAGGTGCGTCCTAATAATGATTCTTGACCTGCACCCTTTGTGTTTGGCAATACACATAAGATGACAGATAGGCTCTCACACTTGATAGTAGAGACTATGATCTTGCATTTCCCTAGGAGTGCATATGACCTGCCCTTGGATGGGCTAAGTTTAGAGTTGGTGGGTTGTAATTGTGGCTGACCAATGATGGTTCAATATAAAAATTCCACATTAGTTTGAAACATGATTGATTTGGTTGGAGATAAAACCATACCAGCAAATTGGGATAGGTGTGCAATATGTTCTTGCACTATTTTTGAGAACACAAGAATATCATCAATGTAGGTTAGGCAAAAAGGAAATTTGTTAAAGATGGAGTCTATCCATTCTTGAAATTTAGTAGGGGATATTTTTATGCCCAAGGAGAGGATAGTCCATTGGTAATGTCCTTGGGGGACATAAAAGGCAATCTTAAAACGGTCTTCAGTCTTAATTGGAAGTTGCCAAAAACCTAATTTAAGATCAAACTTGCTGAAAATATTTTTCCTATTTTAGTTTCTTTAGCAACTCGGGGGGTCCACTAGGGTTTACCGTATGGTACCACGTGAGTGTAAGGGAGGGGGGTTATTTAAGGGAAGGAAGGTACATTTTATAAGGTGAGGTCCCATAAATAGGGGTAGATAAGGGGTATTTTCATATATTTCTTACACGCAGGTGACATCTCCTTATTACTACTAGTGAATCCCCCATGTTTAGCAGCAAGTCCTTGAGAGGGATTGGATGATCATGGCCAATTAAATACTTATTTAATGGCTTATAAATTTTACCTCTTTTCTGCTCAAAATGCTTACTGACATAAAATACCTAACAAGCCCAAGGAGAATTAGTAGGCTCAATAAGGCCTTTTTCAAGAAGAGTTCATATCACTTCATTGCAGAGTTGTAGGTCTTCATCCTTCATTCCCAATTGTACAATCTTGGTAGGAATATCATTGGCTTGTATAGAGAGAGAAATAGCATAGATGGCACACTTTTCCTTATACACCAATGGATCATCATGCATGAATGTTTCTAGATGATCTTGTATCTTTTGTATTGCCACGACATGTGTCTTGATTTCATTTTGTATCCATTGATCTTGGGCAACAACTTTTTGTGAACTAGTAGGTTCTGTAATTGAGTAGATTTTTCTACCAATTTTGGGTAGAAGAGGCATGTCTGCTTTCTTGCCATTATGAGAGATAGTAAAGTGGTCACCAAAGAGTATAGGGCACCAAGTGTTGAAGTATATCTGTTCCGATGAGGCGGTCATATCTCATCTGTCTCATATCTCACCTTTAATATTCTGCACTTTAATAACCTTAGGAGGTAGCAACTCTTTCTTTTTTAGCAAAGAGATGTCCATTTGCCATTCATGTGGTAATTCTATGTCATACTAATTTACACAGTCTGGAAGAAATCTTTGTGTGGTCTCATCTGACTTCATAATGATGGTCTGCCCTTTATCCTTAGGAGAGGTAACTCCTTCTACAACTCTAGGTATAGCTAATGACATACAACGAAATACCATCCTATAGTGTATAGCTAGATGGGAAGAGGATGCCTTCATCTGTAATCCCATAGCTTTGATATGAAGCATTAATAATTCTGATAGGTCATCCATAGCAATTACATAGTTAGGATGCAATTCAAAGAAAATTGGTCCATTAGATAAAGGGGAGATAGCAGCACCTACTATCATATCATGAAGCTGAAGGTGGCATGTATCTAAAACAACAACCATACAAGAGGCATTAAGACCTCAACAGAAGGGGGGAATAATTCCAATAGCTATGTAGCCTAAATGGATATAGGGATAGTCCTTCTTATGTTGATGTTTTTGGATTTGGGGATAAACAAGTGATAATAAGTTTACATGCTGATCCTCAGAGAGAGAGTCACCTATTGTGAGTATTCATTGGTCTTCAATATACATGGTAGAAGCTTTAAACCTCAAAATTTGATTCTCACCATAAATATGAGATGCACCGATTTCAGGTAGAATCCACTTGGAGCTTGGTTGAGATTCATCCATGATGATAGTCAAATTTTCCAATGACTTGTGGCACTCTGAAAGTGTCTTGAATGCAAAGGAGAACACATTGCGAGCTTGCTTGGAGGAAACCATAAGGTTTTATTGGACGGTTGAGGGATAAACGCTCAAAAACACAACAAACACAATGACACAACTACAAAACCTCACTTTGTCATTTACTACCTTGCTTCTCTCAAGTTGGTAAGTGAAAGGGCTTTGATAGCAAACACAGAGTGAGCATAGCGGAATACGAAACATAGGGCGCAATCGAACCAGGAAGAAAACTCTGATCTCAGATTCACACAAAACATGAAACACATAGATTGGGTGCTTGCAAATGATAAGGTGAGAAAGCTTAGAAAGCTTCAGTTAAGAAGACCAGATGTTCAAAGTGAATTGCTCTCTGATTGCAATTGTTATAGTATAGGATGGTATTTCGTTGTATGTCATTAGCTGTACAGTATAGGATGGTATTTCGTTGAATGAAGATACAAATGAGGTATTTATAGGCTTTTAGGTGAAGTTACAAAGCTTCCATGTAAAAGGATAAGGAAGCATATTTATAGTGCGGGCTGATGAGAGCATTTGGATGCCTTTTGGTGGGAAACAAAAGATAATGTACAATCAACATAATGGAAAATATTGCAAAAATCTTTACGTCATAGGTCAAGGTGGTTGTCGGGACAAAAGATCAGTAACAATATTTTGGATGCAAGGTACATGTTTGAATGTGATGTCAAGGGCATCGAAAAAGAGCGACCACCTCAAAAGGCGTTTATTCTCAATTTCATTCAGAGCTTTCTTTGTTAGATATCCTGGTACATGCTTTAAGTTTGTTTGAATAGTGAACGGAACAAACTCAATGAAGAATCTAAAAGCTTTAATAGATTTAATCATGGCAATTATCTCCCATTGATAGGAATGATTATTTTTCTGAGTACTGGAGAAAATTCCCAAGGCATATTTGCAGGGGTGTAATGTAGAAGATTCATAGACAAGCTCCCCACCCTGAATCAAAGGCATCTGTATACAAGATTAATGGTGGACATGTTGGCATGTGAAGAGGAGGAAGATGTTTAATTATATCTTTTATGTTTTGAATGGCCAATGTGTGAATTGATTGTCGATGAAAATTATCTTTCCGAAGGGGAGGATAAAGGTCCTTGGAGTAGTTGGCTATGTTGGGTTTAGAGGA